>NW_018020615.1:1009103-1074339 GCF_002006095.1 Pseudomyrmex gracilis
TTTTTTTTTTTTTTTTTTTTTTCCCCTACAATAAATGCGTTGTTAAAACAAACAGCGTGCAAATTCTTTTGCTCGCGAGTTGCTGAAGACGTCTCACGAGTTTCGCTGTGCGAAAACTTGCTCTTCGATTTATTGAATAAACGCTGGCGGGTTACATGATTGGCGTCGTGAGAAATAGCTTATAGACGCTAAGTATGATAAATGTAAATTTCTAAACGACTGCCGTAGGTGATAGCTCCTCGCGCGACTCATAAGCGTATCGAAGCGTGTCGAAGCAACTTGCTTCTCGTCGCGCGAAAGGAAAAGTAAACGCTGCGGCGGAGAGACGGCGGGAGAGAAATAGAGAGACGAGGGAAGAAGAAGACGAGGAGCGATACAGTATGCAAAACACGAAGTATCGTCCTGAGAGGCGAGCGGGAGCCGCTCTCAGCCGCGCCGTAATTGGCCGCGCGCGGTGCATTCTTATCCACTCTCTCGGAGTTGCAACTCTTGTACCCGGCGCCCTCTTAAATGTTGCGGGCTCTAAGCACCGGATATACGATAATTGCCGGCGGGAGTCGCGGGAGGGCAACGCGATTGTAAAAAACGGAGCGAATCTACGCCCAGAGAGCGGATCTGAAAATCGATTTCTCGACGTACGTCGAAATTAAAATCCAAGTTTTCAATTAACTCTCTCCCTCATTTCGACCGTTTGCTCGCGTCTACTGTTTTGTCCGAGTTAATATTTATTGAAAAATAAATGTGTGCGATTAAAAAATTGTGTAGGAGAAGTGTGTAAGACAAAAGAGGTTATAAACTCGAAAGATTTATCAGATGTTAATCTGCCGCCGCAGCCGGAAAAAGCACATCGGCGTGCTACCACGCGGGAATCCCGGAAGTGGTAGCATTGCTACCGTAATTGCGATTCGAAATGATTCGCTTTTAGCTCTCGCAAGGCGAGCGCCGAATTGGGGCGCTCTCGTCGCACTCTCGTGAAATAACAAACATCGAGAATTGTGCTCGTGGGATATTAAAAACGAACTTTATTAACGCGCGTATGAAACGCGAGCGTATGATAAGCAATAAATGAACATTTGTCAAAATCAGAAAAACATCAGTTTTGCGTCAAGTATCAAAATCCACATATTTTTTTTGTTTTTTTTTTTTTGAAGAGAATCTGTGCGTATGAAACACATTTGACGAAAAAATATCAAAAGTAACGAGAGCGAAAATGAGATGATACTTTGATTACATACGTCCGATGCGCGGAATATATCGCTTTCGATTTTTATGACGCAAAATGCTATTCTTTCAAAAGAAAGAAACGCTTTCTTTTCTCTCCGCGAGGATAGTTGGATGTCTATATTCTCAGCGTACGCGATATAACACTGTTCGATTTCTTTTAAATATAAATGCCATCCGAACAAAAGTCACGCGAAACGAAATTTCGAAGGGCCAAGTCCGTTTCTTTGACTGCGCAGCGACGGACGCGGGGAAATTACACGTTGCGTGTGTCTTTCGATCGACGATACGGGAGAAAGAAGAATGTGTGCGCAACCGTGTGTAATATGACGTTGATGATGCTCCGACATAATTGCGACGAAGAAGCCGACGAGAAGTGTTTAAAGTACATGCGATTGCGATTTGAGCGCCCGATAATGAGCCATTGTTTGCGGATGTAACTCACACGTAGTTGCATCACACTTCGTTTCTCTCTCTCTCTCTCTCTCTCTCTCTCTCTCTCTCTCACTCTCACTCTCTTTCTGAACTTTTCGCACTTTAGTCGCGATGAACGTAAATTGCATGCTTTCCGATTTCCTCGGGGAAAAAAAACCCGCTCACAAAATACCGAGAGAAACATGCGAGCGTAAACGTCATGTTGCGGCAATGTAATTGCTAGAGAGATTCATAAATTCACACTTTGCGTAGCGTCGAGTATTGACGCGGGAGATTTTTTTTTTTTATTGTCCGAATACAATAACTCTCGATACTGACGAGGATTCGCGATTGTTTTTCCCACACCCAACAGATATTATTATTCAATTCATCCGAGATATTTCTTACTATAATTGCACACAGATCGCGGGAGAGACAAGCGTTAAACAAGACGCGTACTGCATCGCGTGCGAGTTTTCGAAAAAGAGACGGTCGCGAGGACGAAGGTTTCGTATTTTTTTTCGACGGCGAATCTCTTCGAGGTTCGAAAGATTGTGACCCCCTTCCCCCTCTCTCCCATCGCAGGTGTCGAACGAAGAAAAAAAGCCGAGATCCGGTCTCTCATACATTTTGCATGAAGGGGAAACGGTTTTGTCAATACCGTTGTTGTGATCGAAAATTGCTCCTGGAAGATACCGATTTGAATAAGAGGGCGTCGGGGACGCGCCGCGCGGCGTCATAGCGCCGAACTCAAATCGGACCCGGCTGTAACGAATAAATTGCTCGCATTACTGCGAAGCGTCGCGTCCGTTCCTGCGGACGGGGGGCCCGCATGCGAACGAGAACGAGAACGAACTTTCGCGCGATTTATCTACGATGCGCGGCGCTCGCGTCATCGCATAAATCTATGATACGTACATACGTTACGGCGAGAAGAGAATCCGGGAGTACCGGGAGAAGGACACCTGCTAGAGAGAAACCGTTACCGCGCAAATCCCCTGAATCCCTTCGGCGTGAACACTACGTTTACATACAAATTGTGCGCGTCGATGCGATTCCGCAATGTAATTTCTGCAGGATAGAGAAGACGAGTAGGGATTGTCTATGAGGCGTCTTCCCCGAGGTGGAGAATGAGGAAGAGGAAAATCTCGGGGCTCGAGCTTACCGCGTGAGATAAATTTAAAGAGAAATATATTCTTACACGAATGTTTAAAACAAAACGACGAGAAAATAACGTAAGTGATACGAGACACTAATTAAAACGACATCCAATTAAAAGCACATCATTTGATCTGATAATTTAATTTTTAAATGTTCTTTTCGTCTCTCTCGGCTATTAATATCGACTTTATCTTAAAAAAGTAACAGTTTTATCAGTAGATGTTACACGATAAAAAATATGTTTATTGTTTATTAAAATAAAAACTACCGTGACGTCGACGCGTGCAGAAAAAAAAAACATTTTAGCGGCTTTCTCGGGTTTTTATTTACCAATACGCACGTTTCAAAGATGAAGCTCGCCTTTAATGCAGATCGATTAACGGCTATCAACGCTCGCGGAGTTAAAGGCTTCGGGATTTGTGACGATTCGTTCGTTCGCGTGGCGTACGTGGTTTCGCCTATTTCGCCGCTCGCGGGAAAGTAACAGAATGACAAACTACGGGCATCGCGCCGGAACGGGAACGGGAGTAACGGTACGTGTTACGCTGTTACAACGTTAATACGCGAAACGAGCGGAAATCACCTTGCACGAGAAATGGTTCCATTAGCGAAGTAACCGGACGAATGAAAAATCGCCCGATACGGTCCCGGCCATCTCGCAATTAAAAAGAACGATCGGCTATTATTTGCGGAAGAAGATATCTTTCACGCACGAAATTCCTTCATCGTCTCTCTCTCTCTCTCTCTCTCTCTCTATCTCTCTCTCTCTCTCTCTTTCACGGTCTCTTCTCAATTTCTTTCTTTCGTTTTCATGGTGGATCGAGTTATAATTTTTTACTTAAACTTGTACATCTTCGCGAAAACAAAAACCATGAGAACAGAACTAAAAAATAGCGACCGTTACAATTTTCTATTATATTTTTATAGTTTTTTGTTTGTTTGTTTTTTTATTTTGCACGCTTATTTTTTCACTCGCTGAAGAATTTCACCGAGTGAAAACGTTCGCACGCGTAAAAGCAAACAGCTTTATATCGCATTCCGAAAAGATGGATGACGCGAAGCTTCTATGACTTTTATCGCTCGTCGTATCTCGCATCCTGTCGATGTCTCGTAAAGAAATAAGAAAAACAAACCTAGCTTTTTTTTTACAAAAATAACAAATATTCTCGCATTTTAGATTAAAAAAACCCAAGCGGTTTTGGAATAAAAGGGATATTACTGTCTAAAATCCCATATTGCGAGTTATATATATATATAAAAAAAAAAATGCCTATTGAATATGGCCTCGACTAATCATCCTGATTCATAGCACGAGCACGGTCGTACATTTATACCCAAGTTCGTACACGCGAACACTGTACGAGGGTCCTACGAATCGAAGCCGAAAGAAGGACGAAAAGAGAGAGAGAGAGAGCAAGAGAGACAGAGAGAGCAAGAGGAATGTTAAGCCGGCTATTAAAAGCACGATAGACCGTAATACCCGTAGTTAACTGTACGCGGGTAGCACGGCGCGTTTAGCGCGAACCGGGCAACTTACGGGCATTATTATCCATCCGCTGCGCTCGCGGCCTTTTTCCCATTCGGCGCGGAATGCGAAGCTACCGTTCCGGCCGTAATAAAAGCCGTTTCACTTCTTAATCCGCGCCGCGGCAATTTTCCGAGTCGAAGCGAAACGCAGGATACTTTTTGCACCGGATCGCCTCTTCCTCCTCCTCCTCCTCACTCAATGCCCGTTCGGTTCCGAGTTCGAGTTTTCTAACGCCGCGATTCCATCGCCGCGTACACAACCGTCTTCTTACGCTTGTTGTTGAAGTGCTCTTTAACCCCAGAAGAATGCAGGTGCACATCGACGCGAGAACATCAACGTCCGATGTGTCTCGCGCGTTGCAACAGCATTAGTCACACAGATTCGCTCGTGTCGATTTATATTACATTTGCCGACTAAAAGCGGTCGTAATGCGATACAATTGCGAATAATTGACGTAATTTAATAGCAGAATTGCTCAATAAGAAAGAAAAAAAGCGTAAGTACAATAAAACGTGTAGAAAGAGACACGTGACCGCAATTATTACGCGCGTAATTGTGCACAATTATTGTATCTTAATTTTTTCTGCTGTGCAACGTATTCCAAGATACAAAAAAAGAATATAAATAGATAGAGATAATTATTGATTGTGATTTCCTCTCTCTTTGCAGGGGTTACGATTTACAATATTCCATTACCATATCATTTACTCCTACACTGTTTACGCTACTTATATCTATAACATCGTTTAAAACTACGTTATTACAATTAACTTATCTATTTAACTTATCTTAAAAACTACTCTAATCTAATTTACTTACCACACACTTTTTCTATTTCTTTTTAAAAATATATAAAATAATATATAATAATATATAAAATAATAATATATAAAATAATATATAAAATAAAACAATTAATATAATTTTGAACTATCTCTTTCTCTTTCTAGCAGTGACATTTAATTTTCTTTTATCTTTTTTTGCGCTCATATTATGCGCATAGTTTATTTCGAATACACGCGCATTGAATTGTTCAAGTATCTCCATCACACGTAGCGTAGTCCATTAACAAGCGCGCGCGTACTCATATTTTACATAATGACAGGGAACTCGGTTTTTGTCTCTGTTTCTCCCTTTCCGTCCTTGACGTGTTTCGGTCATTTTGACTTTTCCCCCCTACGATCTTCGCTCCGTGTCTACGGAGCGAGACGGTCGCAACGACGCGCCATTATCCCGCGAACGAGTCGGCTTCAGAAAGTTCGCGAGATAGTGTGTATACGCGCGTAATAAAAAGAAGACACGCGAGGACGACGGGAGGTTGGGGGGAGAGAGGTGGGCGACGTTGGATTACAACGGCGACGGGAATTGACGTTAACGAGGATTTCCTTACGACGCGTTCTCGCTCCCAGCGTCTCGAGTAACGCGCGACGCGTATATACAACAACCGCACGTTACAACACGCGCGTGCACACGGAGTCAGACGTGTTATTTGCACCGAAGCACGGCCCCCGTCGTCGTCTAACGGCCTGTCGTTACGTTTCGCAACCTTGTTGCATCCTGCCACCAATTAGTAGCCTTACGTCGTTCTGGGTCGCCCTGGAAATCCTGCCTCAACCCTTGTGACACGCGAGCGCAGCATCACAATGGCGCGCGCGATATTCCGCTTAAATCAATGCAAGTTTCTTTTCACACAAACATTATTACGCATGAAATGACGCAAAGAACACGCGTACACGCGTGTAAGACATGTTTGCTCATTGTCTTGCGAGAGATTGGTTTTGTTTTTTTGTTTTTTGTTCGTATAGATCGTGAGTTTGTATCACAAATTACGTCTTTTTGACGTGTGCTACTTTTACTTGAACAACAATCACATAAACAACAATCTGCAATTCCAAATATTTCACAATTCGCAATTTCTTTCTTCGCAGAATATTGGTCTTGCACGTATTGCAGAATCAAGTTTGTTTTCTCACCGGGCGATTTAAGGAGGTTTGGGACGTTTTTTTAAAAAATGACGAAAGATTTTGAAACTTGAGAATCTTGTTCGCAAAATAAAATTTCACACAAATTTGTTCAATATCTGCTTCTATTCGAAAAATTCCGAGAAAATTGTTGTTGAAAACTCGGTAATTCCAGGATCTTGAACATGCGTTCTCATGGGACTCATATTTTAACAGACAAAAAAAGTAAAGTGAAAATGACACAGTTGTTTGAAAAAATTTGTATCGGTAGATTAAGAACTTAAGGAATCACTGGAACAAGAGACAAAAGAATCTCTTCACGCAATTAAAGACAACAATAAAATTGGACGCTAATATAAGCAATACAGTTGTTAAAACACCAAAAAACAACGATTCTTACTGTTCTCTTGATATTGTTCAGAACAAGTTGCTTTGTAGCAATTGTGCGTTGTTGACATTTTACAAATGTCGATAAAGTAGATATCATCTGACTCCTCTTTCTCTCCCTCCTGATTAACACTCCCAAACACTTTCTTAATTCTTCTTATAAAGTATAATAGAAAGGAATGCGAAAGACATTGTCTGTACTCACGCGCTTGTGTCACTCTCGGTGCCCTTTTCTCTCCAGCTGCTTCGCGAAGATCTCACCTGCCACTAGACTACGGAATTCCGCTCTTCTCCTTCTTCTTCTCTCTCTCTCTCTCTCTCTCTCTCTCTCTTTCTGTTTCTGCCTGCTGCTTCTCGGCGAAGAGGAGGAGGCAACCGATCGTTTCTTCGATACAGCCGCGCGCCGGATTCGTTTGTCCGGCCGTTTCGTTAATGGAGCCGTTTCTCGGAATAAGCAGAAGTGCACTCGGCACACACTCGCCCGTGCTCCTTTTGCGCCGCCTGTCATCGGGACTCGATCGCTCGCCTCCTCCTTCTCCTTTTCCGCCCCCTTCGATCTCCCGCCGCTCATACCCGCGCGCCTCTACCGCTTCGCCTTTTGTTACATTGACCATTCTTCGGCGCGATGTCCGACGCGTTTAAGCGGCGTCGATCCCATTTATGCACATGTAACGACGGTCTTCCCGGATCCCGTTCACCTCACAATGGTGTTAATCAGGAAATTCTTGCCCCACCCTCTCTCTCTCGCGCGCTCTTCTTTTAATACCTCGTTTATACACCCTCGTTTTTTCTTCGCGTTAAAGGCGCCGCATTCATTCCACCGAAGGCAATCACGAACTCCGGAGATCCTTTCGGACTCGTCGTTTTGCGCGTCAGATGGTGCGCACAATGTTTTAGAGCGGGCGCACGGGCGACTCGCACGAAAGTTGGACGAAATTGGCTGGACCAGCTTCCTGCAAAGAATCGAACCGAAGAATATCGCCGATCGAACACCGGAGGAAAAATATTCACACACGGTTATCATTTTCGCGTGAAATTCCTCTCAGCTCTTTACCTTCGATCGACACATTATCCCAACGTCGAAAGCAATCGCTGCCTTTTTTTTTTTTTTTTTTTTTTTCTAATTTTTCCAATGTTTTCCTCTCTGTGTTGTAACGCAACTACCACGCATTTTTTACTCGTGAATAATGAAAGCGCCTCGGTTGCGTCGACGCGATGCAACGGCGCGTTTCGACGATGGGCGAGAAAGAAAGCGATCGCTCGTTCGATTTTCGCGTTCCACGGTGTTTTTTTGCGGGTCTCGAGTGTCAGAACGAACGGGCCGAGATTTGCACGCGGACCTCCGTGCAGGTAGCAATCGGCTTATTTCCAATCGATTCGGTCCGCGGCGAGTTTCTCCTCCTTTCTCTCCTTTTCTTCGTCCATTGCCTTCATCTCCCATTCACGTGCACTTCCCGTTCGTTTTTTTCGCGTTACGTCTCTGTTGCCTTCTCTCATTCTCTCTTTTTCTCTCTCTCAGTCTCTTTCCCGCTCCTTCACCCGCTTTATAGGTGGAGAGAGGCCCTCCCTTCTTCCGCAGTTTCTTCTTCGCTCGCCGGCTTTTTGCGATCTCGGACACGGACGAGATTAAGGAAACCTTGTATTAACGATCGTATTGGAGAAACATTTGGCGATCTCGATACGGCGGCAGATCATTAGGCACGATAGCGCGTATACAAGTATATCGAATTGACTACCGAATTGGATTAATTTAAAACGTTTAAGCGGACCGCGGAGATAACACCACACGATGAGTGTAAACGCCAGTCTCTTTGAGCGGGCGAGCAACGCGTTTACCGCTTTACTTCTTTGTGCGATTCGCGCAGAAACGGCAGTTTCTCTTTTCTCCGTTACCGCACAACACGCACAAAAACAATCAAGCGATATAGGTGTAAAAATAAAAACGTTGCATCTGTGCAAATAATAATTTGGAAATATTCAATTTGTCCGTAATTAGAAATTAATTTTGAAATGACGACACGTTTCGTGTACGTGCCGTTATTATTGCATTTTTTTTTTTGGTAGCTTTTTTTCTTGTAACTATGCGCGAGTTTTTTACGTGATTCGCGAAACGACTTCTAACTTCTACGCGACCCGGTTTGCTACCAAAAGTTCTAAAGAATCGGAGTGTCGCACGATAAAAGGGTTAAAGTCTCGACACGACCGCAATGCGACTTATCTGTTCACGTTGCGACGCTTATCTGTACGCGAAATGAATGGCTATGCGCTAAAATCGAAGCCATCTCTCGCAACTAGCGGAAACGGCGAGGAGCCTAGCCGGGGCGTTACTTTTCACGAAGAAAACTCGATCTCCCTTCTTATCTAGATGCGAGAGGGACAGGGGGAGGAGGGGAACGCTTCGAGGCGGAATCCCGCCGGCTTGACCCTTCGGACTTTCATCGCGCGCACCTACCTTTCCCTCTTCTTTCTCCGGTTTCTAATCGGACGTTAATAGATCCCCGGAGGAAAACGCCCACGCTGCCGAGAATTTCAACGCGCGATCTCGTCCAATTGCGGTTTACAAACATGTATATGTATATATCGGATGTGTCAAAGGTTCGCGCGCTTTCTCCGTAGATTCTTCGGAAAGATCCGCGCGGGCGGATCTTTCCTCGCGTCTAGCGGATAAATTAATTAAGCTTTCGCAGCTTAACTCGCGAATTTAGAGAAACGCGGCGAAACGCGCTGAAACTCCGTTAAATCCTCCACTTGCGGAATTTTGTAAAATAAAGTTTTCGGTACGGAAAAACTTAGTTACGAAAGTTCGGAATTTTAATATAAAATTTTACATCGCGTTTCCACGAATATTCAAGAGAGAATAAAAATTCAAGATTATGAATGCGGGTAATTTTGTTCCGCGGCTTTATTCGATTTAAATACACTTTGCCTTACAGAGGCAATTCCGTTTAATTACTACATACACACACACACACACACACACACATAGAAAGAGAGATACGAGATGATAAAAAAGAAAAAAAAATTTCCAGAAGTGGCAACTAACGATGTTTGATAAAATCTTCAGTGGGAAAAAGTTTTTCTTATATTTACGGAAGGGTCGCGGTCAGAGAGAGAGAAGAAAACTTCCGATCCACCCGGTACACATGCGAATATGCGATCTTTTCGCGTTCTCCTCATCCGAGAACGCGCGCCGTGTTCTTCGTTCCACCGAGCAAACGGCCTACGGCTCTTACGCTCTACACATTGCAGAAACGTAGGAAGAAAATTAGGATATGGATACGGGAGATAGAATCGACGGCCGTCCGCTCGCAAATGTTTGAATTAATCCAATCTGTTAGACGACTCCCCGCGTATTTGTCCTGCGTCATCTCTTCGTCTTCTCTTCGTATTTTCTAGCAAAGATTCTCGTATTCCGCGCTGGTCAATCCTTGCGGAAATTATGTTTGTTCGACCCGTCTGGTCTGCGTGCGAATAATTTCTCTTTAAATGTAATTTGTGTAATTATCAAGAATTTGTTCTTAAAAAAAAAAACAAATTTTCTCTCGAAGGTAAAATGATAAAAAATACATATCTCTTTTGTCTTTTCGCGGAAATATAGAGTAAATTTTTAAAACGTTCTCTTTTAAAACTTCAATTTAGAAAAAAAAATCACACAGCTCACAAGCTTGCCGCTTCCATGAAACGGGCCAACTGCCGCGTACATTTTATGCAATACACTTTTCAGTGGAATAAACCTTGACAGTGATTTGTATGCCACTAATAAATAAAATTCAAAATTCTTCTTCAAACCGGTTTTGTTTTTCCATAAAACTAAATAAAGATAAACTTTCGATCGTTCGTGTCATCCTCGTATTTTTTAGATAAAAAATTCGTGAAGTTTGCTGTGCATATTCACTTTTTTTTATTCCCACATCAAATCGCCGCGCGCGTTATATGCAAGAAGTGTTTTTTTATTTTTTTATTTTTTTATTTTTTTATTTTTTTATTTTTATCATCCCGATATATATATAATTAGAATCCAGTTGGAACTCATATATTCGGATATAATTAAAATCTAATTAGAATCCGACCGTATAATTAGAATCTAATTTTCTTCGTAGAGACGAGAATTTTCTTTACTCTTTCGCTAGTGGGAAAAAATGTAAACACTTTCTATCTAAAAAATTACCACCAACTGTGTATTTTTTTTTTATCTCGGTGTGTTATCTTCAGCAGAACGACGAGTTAAATCGGTCGTTAAACGAGAAAGTAAGGCAAACAATATATAAACCTAATGAGCGTTGTTCAACGTTGACCTTTTAACATTTTCAGCCACATTTTTCGTCATGCGCGCACGTTTCCGAGAAAGATAAAAGTACGTATCTCTTTTTCTATTTGATTTTATTAAGCCCGTCGGGTATTACATAGCGTTTAAGTCGTCGATTCACGTCTCTTTTTTCTACCGCCTTCTAATTTTGTCATTTAGTAGGTAGGGCCGTAATGAGGCACATTCACGAGATGCTGTGATGAAGCGATGATTATATTCCTGTCGCGATACTACACGTATCGCAAATTGTTTTTTTCGTCGGATACGACAAAACACGTTTTCATAAAAATCTAATTTTTCACTTTTATTTTATTAATTAAAAAAATTTTATCGAAAGTTACGTGATATGGAAAAGTTCATAGCTGTATTTGGTTTGAAAAAAAAAATGACTTAAAATTGGATATTGAAACACGTGTGTCACAATTCGCCCAGTCTGCAATTGTCTATAATATAGGTTTCAAGTCTTAAAAGCCTCAGTTTTACTATCATTTACATTTTTTGTTAGATAAAATCCGAATTTATGCTATTCCTGGTTTATCTACAAATAATATCTGATATTGCAGATTATTTGTGCAAATTTATTGAAAGTCAGAACGCCTTTTTAAACCAATGTACTCTCTCAAATATTACTTTGGTCAAAACAAAATCGGCTCTAAAAAAGATTCGAACTCGAAATCTCTAGTTTGTTCTATAGCAGCAAGACCATGATGGACTGATTCTACTAGATGAACGTTTTCTAATAGATCTTACACACGTGTGCAGGATCTATTAAAAAAATGTCCATTTTTTTTCGGTTTTATTTTCGAGAGCTGAATTGATGTCGCAGAAAAGTGTGTTAAGAATGTAAAACGTGACAGCAGTGAAAAGTGCAACGATCTCCGGATGTTGTCGGCGTTGTTAGAGCGTCGTCGTCGCGTGGCACGAATTGCACGACGACGAGTGAAGAGGACGCCGCGCGGATTGAGCGGAATTCTCGACAACGAGTATGACGGGAATGACGTGACGAAAACAGCCGCGACCAGAGCTTATCGACGTCTCTCGCGACGGGCGATATTCCGCGATTAAGTAATTGCGACTCGCGACAAGACAGGAAACGCTTCTGGTAAACGGGGATCTCTCTAACAGGAATTAATAGCAGGGCGGGGGCGCGCGTGATTACGCGCCTCGTCGTGAATCGGCGCTTATTACAGACGTTGAATTTGAAATCAATCTCCATTAATGAGATTTATAATTAGGGACAAGGTCCGCCTGATGATCCGGAATATCGGGATGAGGGGAGAGAGGAAGAGAGAAAGAGCAGCGAGCGGCTGCGGCGCATCTCTCGCAGCCTCGAAGCGCATCTCTTCACGAGGCAGACGCGCTTGTGAATAGACAATAATTATTCTTTAGTAAATTATCGGGCCTACGCGCGCAGCGCCACTTTTTCACGGCGATTTAATCGCGCTTAAGATGCCTCTCGCGAGGTAACTCTTGCGGCGGCGGCGGCGGCGATCGCGAGAAATCGAGCTTCCCCGCCGACGATTTATCGACCAAGGCCGTCTCCTTCTCCATGGCCGGGGGATCGTCGTTTCTGGGTAATCACCTCGCAACAATGTTTAATCACGGCCGCAAATATGGAGCGTTATAAATCGACCGTGCAATCACACCGCGGTCCCGGCGTTACACGCGCTCTCGCATCCCGCAATCGTTTATAATGACGCATCGCGCATAATTAATTGCCCGCGATGATGCATTGAAAGCAGGGGGATTTTTGCGAATCACGGGTACGAGTAGTCTTGATTACTCAAGCACAATGTGATAAATAAAGCACTCGGAGTTTTTGCGGGCGCTGCTTACGAGGCAAGTTGCGTTTTACGACCGCGTTCTCGTTTCTTTTTTTTTTCCTTTCTTTTCTTTTTTTTTTGGAAGCACTAAGACCGATGTCGTGCAGATTACACGACGTAGATTATTACTCGCTGGAGATTCGAACAATTTTAATAATGATACAGCTAATACAAGTAAGTATTGTACTAATCGAGATATAAAACTTGAGATGGGAAAGGGAAAAAAACGGAGGACGGGATATAATTCTAGTAACGATCGGTTCAACGAATCGGAGAAAAACGCGTCTCTTTAACGCTCCGTTCAGGCGTAGACATTTTTTCAGCCACTTAACTCGCACCACCACTCGCCTTTTTTCTCTTATATCTTCTCTGGAAGGAAGATCGCTAAGCTGTTTTACGAGAGTCCACGTAATTCCTTCGTCGCCTTCTTCTGCGAGGTCGCGGCTCAGGCTCAGAAGAGAAGGAACGAGAAAGAGAGAACACGAGGAAGCGAGAGGGACGGAAGGTCCGGCAGCGCTCTAATTGACCGCGACAAATAAATCATAATGAGGCGGCTTCTTTCTCATCAGTTTCACGGCGCGTCACGCTTTTACGCAATCTTCATTACCATTCATCGACGGCGTTCGAGCGAATAAAATACACATATATTTTGCAGGTATTTGAACCGTTTAAATTAAAAGAAAATGACTCGAAGAGCCACAATGGTCCGCTTGTTGTAATTGAAATAATTTGCGACGAGATACGTGTATTAAGTGGATGTGCATCGCGAATTTCGCAATTGATAATATTTTTTACAAAGACTCTTGTAACGAAAGAGAAAATTTGCGCATTAAATTTGATTTTGAAAAATTAATAAATCGAAAGTTAAATGCGTTGTTGACACACGGTGATACGATATTTAAGCATTTACACGAATACAGAAAATATATTCAGTTTGGTTAGAATCTTAATTATCTTTCTGTTCAATGCGATCCAATCCTTCATCGAACAGTAAATATCAAGATCTAAATATCTTTTGATAAAATTTAAAAACAAGGTCGGTCTATCTCGCATATTCAAGGTCAGCGTACCAATAAAATTTATATTACAAAATATAAATGTGCTTGATACGCGTACCATTTTTACGTACCATTTTTATACGCGTGAAGAAAATGTATCGCACCAGCTATATTCCGTTTACATTGTTATTATCATTATTGCGACATTGTTTACATTATTATTATGACATCGTTTACATTATTGAGACCAAGCTGATTTAATGAGAATATGGAACTTAATACGCGTATTAGGCAATTGGTGTAAACTAGGACAATACAGTCTCGTGCATCGCGCCTGATCGAGGCGTGGAGGAGCTCCCCCGCTATAGCGCCGTTTTCGCTTCTACATTGACACTATAGCGAGAGTCCGTACTGTATATCATGTGAACAAATCCCGATTAAACTGTGCAGCAGTTTTGCTACTACACGACCGACCGGTCTTTTGCAGTGGGCGTGTGCTCATCTGTGTCGGGCTCAGGACGTTGTGACTAAGATCACCTTAGTAGGAGGAGAATCAATCCGAAAGTACACTCGAATTAATTTTTTAAGGCCCGAGATTCAGAATTCGATCAACTAATAAACTCGGTTGAAAGATACTGGCCCGAAAAAAATCCTCAGGTGGTTGGAGCGGATCGAACTCGGAACCTCGCGGACCTGGATACACAGGTCTCAGGCCGCGAGACCAATGGACCGGTCTTATTTTGTGATATATGAAAGATAACGAAGTGTATACTTCATCGTCCGACTCATACGTATCGCGGTGAAACGCTTTTCGAGCCAGTATTTTACTGTTAGTTTTTTTTCAATCATTGAGATTCAATCAATAGAAATCGATAATCGGTATTCCATCGGTACTACATATGTGATGTTTTCGATCTTTCCAACAATAAGAAGAAGAAAAAGATAACTTTGAAACACATTGATTGTCACATCGTTCTTTGCCATTTATTTTGCCAACGCGTTCTGTGTTCAGCGCGGACCTCGCAATTTTTTATTATGGGGATCACTTGGTATAAACAATAACTTTTGAATACGTGTACAATAAGAGTAACAAATGTTGTTATTACATGACAATTACTTTGCAGTTGTTTCTTTTTCCTTTTTGTCAAAATGACCGCCGTCTTACGACAAACATTGTCAACGGTTTTCTTTGAGTCACGCGAACACATTTAATATATACATACAATATTTTATATTCCTACACACACAAGTATTGTGGAAAATGCGGAGTGATCCGATTCGGCACGCAGAACGAAAAGAAAACGCGTGCTTGGCTATTGATTTTTTTTCCTCATCTTTTGTTCAGGAAGAGAAGAAAAAATGTAAAAGCGAAAAGACGCAGTCAGTCTTCTTTTCTCGATCGATGAGAACAGATTAGAAGTTTATTTGCGCGTTTAATAATAAAGTTTGTTTTATCCCTTTTTATAATATATTCTCTTGCACAAATGATGAAAAAGTATTTTCACTAGTTTGTACATTAATTTATAATGTACATATATATTTCTCTTCCTCCTTTCCTCTAGCCTCCCTCTTTACTCGATGTAATTTGTTTACGAGCGCTGAATAATTACGCTTTCGCGCTGGCGGATAAAGAAAACGATCACTCGTCTCGTTTACAACCTAGATAATTAGATATCACTTTTACGGAGAGAGCGCCCCTATACATATTTCAAAAAGCGCCACGTCGTTGAGTTACGTCTCCCTTAGCAGCCACGGCGGCAGTCTGCGTTTATTCGCGACAGGTGTTTCCTCGGAATGCAATATGATGCCAAGTGCGCGCTCGCCGGACTATGGCGCCGCGGAAGATTGCGCCATAAAAATGGCGAAGTGTCGGGAAGCGAAAACCGAGCGCGCGCGCGCTCTCTTTTATCCGGGATGTTGGAAAACTATGTCGATAGCGACATTAGAGAAACTCCGTTTCGAACTAAATCTGTCTCAGGAGGCGACGCTCTCCGACGTATACATATACACGCGGTGAATCTTAATTTTCTTTCGTTGAACCAAGCGCTTTCACGAAAATCGAAGTAAATGAATTTACCGACGTGGAGGTGACGTAAAAAAAAAAAAAAAAATACGACGTTATAACGAAAGCTGTAAAAACAATAGATAGGAAGAGATGCGAAAATATCGTCCCTCTCTTTCGAGCTAAGCGCATTACGGCGCTTAACTTGAAAATTACGCGGAAGAAAACGCGCGCAAGAAGGATTTCTGCAAGAAACCGCGTCACATCGCCGCGGAACTGAATAGAATACGACGAGAGAGCGAAAGAGCACGAAAGAAAGGGCAAACGGAAACGGATGATTCTCGACTTATATAGTGGGAGAGAAATCTTTTAAGAGAGGAGACTTCGCGAGAGAGAGAGACGCGCTTTAAGGACGTATTAAAACTGGTAGGGGCAAACTGGTGAGGCCCGAGGTGCAGCTCGCAGTTTACTGTGGTATAAATTAGACTTGCTGTTCCAACATAATCTGATATATTAACGAGTCAAACCTCTCTCTGCGCTTTCTCGCCCTCGTTCTCTCTCTTTCTCTCTTTGTCGTCTCTTCTCGAACGAGAAAGGAAAAGGGACAACGAGGAAAGGGGACAAAATGTACCGACTTGGTGATGCGAGAGAGTGCAAGAGGGATGCGCGCGCGCGCGAGAAGGACGATGAGGACGAAAGAGACGTGCCCGCGGGATGTATCGTCGATTTTTACTTGCTTAGTATCTGGCTTATAGTCTCGCAGTTTTTACGGTCCGGCGATCTCGCCGGACTTAACGCCGTAATTGAAATTGTGGCCTTGCTTATCGGCCTGTCGTAACGCTGAGAAATGGATCTTTATTAGGGAGCCGCGGCAGAAGTGGCGATCGCGACCAGCAGCGCCGGGAGCGGGACGAAGAATGGAGAAAGGGGGAGGGAGAGTGGGGAATGAGATGGGTTAGGGAGTATCGGGAGAACGACGAAGGGCGAGATACGGTTCAGGGATTAAGATAAAAGGGAGAGGCATGAGCGCGGTGTACCTCTTACACGCACACAATTTTTCTCCTTCTTTCTTTCGGCAGAAACAAAATATCGACTGCGCAGCCGAGCATCGCGGACTTAAATACTCGAAAGCGCGAACGCGAATACGCGCCTTTATTACGCATTCTCTCTCTCTCGCTCTCTTTCTCTCCGCGGTCCATTCCACGGCTCAGACTCGTTCGATCGTTCGGATTCCACCGGAGAGCGCAATGACGACGCGTATGATTCAGAGAAAATAACGCGAATATCTGACTTCTAAAATTCCAACGCTTATAAATAGCGACATAAATGAACGACACACACAGACACAAGATTGCAGGCTGAATATAATGTTTTAACGCACGGAGAAACGTCCTCTCTTTCCGCCTGTGTTGTAAAATATATGCGACTCGAGATATATTCGGAGTTACGAAAATTTTTAACCTACTAATTTTTTTATGATATTCATATCTCAATAAAGACAGAAAGATTATACAAAAATAATGCGAGCAGACTTTAAAATAGCACGTCACTCAAGCTGGTTATTTCGATTAACCAAGACTTTTTCGGGGTGAATTTATTAAATCAAAAATCTTGTGTGTGTGTGTGTGTGTGTGTGTATACGTGTGTGTGTTTCTATCTTGCGTCGTAATACGATAGCGTCAATTTGGTCCGCAAGTAACTCAATAAAGAGCACACAGAAGGTCGTCATCAACCTCTCGTTACAACAATCCATATTTTCCATGCGGAACGCGAGCGAAAAAAAATATATATATATATATATATATATATATATTCACAAAAGAGACGAAACAATTTCTATAAAATTGGAGAAGCGACGGCGCGGTGCGCGCCGCGCGATTAAGTTAATTGGAAATCTATTGCAAAAAAAACTATAGCTCGTCGGTCGCGAAACAATTGATGCGTCCTCGTGTCGATTCCTTTTTTTTTTCGCGTAATGCGGGACATCGAGCCGCGTTCGAATGATTTATATTGCCGGCTTTTTCGAGTGCGCGCGCGCGTTGTCGGTCGATTTGATTGAATTAACGCGAAATGACGCTCGTGCGTTTCGCGCGCATATACGCGAACGCGTACATATGTATTTATATGATATGCTTGAAACACACGGCGACATTATTGGCGACCCGCGAATAAACTATCCGACCGGACTGCTAACTGCGATCCAATTGGCAATTCGCTGTAACTTGTTTCCCTATCAGCTGTAATTCGAGTGTATAAACTTGTTGCGGATAACGTCGCGTTCGCGGTGCATTGTGTCGTTAAAGCGTATATCGGCGTCATTAGAGAGAGAGAGAGAGCAAGTTCCGATGAATTATCGCCGTAACCATTCTCGGTAAACCTTCGTTATTTTCTGTATAGTTTAGATGTCTACAACAGACGGATGTCGACGCAGGTGAATTTTCCTAACAATTTCACGAATCGCCCTTGTAGTTCTTTGCGTCAATAACACGTTTTATAAACACGAACGATAATTTTTTGCGAACGTCAATGTAAAATTTTGCAAATTGTGACAGTTTTTCAACGCGAAAATGTCACTCAGCTACAGGCTAGTTACACACACACACACACACACACACGTAGTCCGTTAGTTCCGACTGTGTTCAAATTGGTTTGACATACATACTTCTGTTCGCTGTAGCATGAAATGTAGTTTTTTCTACGTGTTTCGTAGTATTTATTTTTTTGCTCTGTGTATTTTCTAATTGGAATATCATACACGAAATTCGTTTGTTTGCGAACCGTAATGAAACGTAGCTCGCGACTCGATCGAGTTTCATTAGAACGATTCGATAATTGAGAGACAAGAACAAAATCATCTGTAATACATGTAATTAGTTTCGCGTGCTTGCCTGAGAACTGTTTACCGCGAAATAAATGAATTGAAATGTCTCTTAAATGCGTTTGGTTTGGAGATTACAGCGCGAACGCGCGCCGATCATAGAACAGGTTTGACGTATACGCGAAGTGCGCCGCGAAGTGCAAAACGATTCGAATAGATAAAATCGAGATACGCGACGCCACTTGTGTAATCGCTTTTCATTTCGCTTCGATAAACAGTCGAGCGCGCGACGACGTTGCAAATTATTGCGCTCGCAAAAAAAAAAAATGCGCCGCATCCGAATGAGAAAGTGGGATGTAATAGGCCGCATAATTATACGCCACGATAAGCTGGTTAAGACGATAATGATAGGCCAGGCCGCGTGTTTGTGAATTTAGCAGCACTTTCGCGGACACGAGCAGCTCGCGAAATTATTTTAGATAATGTCGCGAGTGGGAGCGCGACGAGGTTTTTCTTTTTCTTTTTTTTGTTTTTTTTTGTTTTAGTTTTTTATTTTTTTTTAATGCGCTTTATAATGAGACGCGAAATACGCACTCGAGCCCTGTGCACAAAAACTGCACTTAAAGCGCGTTGGATAAATAACGGGACAGAAAAAAAAAAAAGAGTGTGTTACAGGTCACGAAATTCTTCTGTTTCGAAACACGCTCGGAACATTTCGCGTCTGTCTCTGAAGAGAGTCTCTCTCTCTCTCTGAATTCTCTCAAAACTTGCAAAAAAAAAAAATCTTGTAGAAACGAAAGAATCAACAAATTTTAAAACGCGCATTTACCATCGGAAAATAAAGTCTTCGTTTCACGATCTGTATCGCATGTGTGCGCAATAATTTCGAGCGTTTTCTAAGATCCCAAAATCATAAAGTTAAACTTTCTCACGGTTGAAGTCTCTTCTCGCGTTTAAATAAATTCTATAGTCTCGTAGATTTTCTGAAAACACTTTTCTCCATAGTGCTCCGGAAAGTTTTAAGAATATTTCTCTTTCTCTCTCTCTCGTCGCAAGAGACCTTGGAGGAATCTGCGCGTTCGGCCGGAAGAGTCTGGCGGGTCCGCGCGGAAATCGTGTAAAGCCGGATTGTTTTCCGATCGATCGCCCGCGTTTGTTTCCTGCGACGTCGAGCCATAAGCCAAACACTCGTTCTCTCTCCTGATTGGTTCTCGTGTTCCCATTATCCTCGGAGAGAGAGAGCACCTGCTGGATAAGCCGCTCAAGGAGCGCGCGATTGGTCAACTTATGGGGCACGTTATATCTTCCTGCGGAAGAGCGGCGAGTAGCGATGAGGACGGGGAAGGATGGGGGAGAACTTCCTAATAAGCGCACGAAAATAGGAGGAAACAAGCAAAGAAGATTTGGCGGGATTCCCGATTTTCAACGAGGCCCAAATTCAATCCTTTCGGAAAGAGAATGGGGATGTAGAAATTGCGAAGCCATGTTCTTTGCGGAAAATTCATTGATCCTGATCGAGCGCAATCATAATTGTCCGTAACACGGTAACAGCAGCTGTGTAACCGCGCATGATAAAAGAGAATTTATTTCGGTCTTTGTTCGTGACGTGACTATAAATTTTCTCGAACCGGAACACGAACAAGATACTTTATCTTCATTCGTAATACGCGTAGTCAGCTTATTAAAATATACGCGTTGATTACGCGTGGAAATAACGGTGCTTTAATCTCACCTACGGGAATTAATGATGCTTTTGACGCAAAAAAAAAATAAAAAAAATTTCCCAAAAATTGAACCTGCAGCCGCAAAGTTCCTGTGTTTGGTGTTAATATTGTCGGCGAGTTGATGTTAATGCGCTGCAATTTTCGCGGACAAATATAGGTTTCCTGACCAATTTACCGTTCTCATATCTCGCCCGCAGTCAAGAATATGTTATTGTCATGTGCAATATTCTCCCCGTGCAAACGAAACGGGGCAACAAGAAAATCCGGCAGATACGACGGAGCGCGTCCGACGCGCTAGACTTATAATAGCGCGCTGTTAATGTGGTACCTCCGGTAATTAGTATAAAATTACTCGCAATTTATAATTTAATTACGGCAACTCCCACCCGCCGAAAACATTTATTCACGTTCGCGGATTCGAGTTAGAAAGTGGATGCGCGTATATATGTTCTCTCCTCCGTGAGTGCCAGCCGTCGTTCCGCACCGCGTCCAATGGGAACAGATTACGTTAATTATCGTCCGCCATATATATTCCCGCTTAACTCTCTTTGTTTTTGCAACTGAAATTATGCTGCGAGCGCACCATCCATCTCGCGAGAGACCGACGCGCGTCCCCTCGCGTCTGGGTGTACACGTTTCGAAAGATACGCTCTACAGATTTAGCGCCATTAAATAACAATAACATCGCAACAAACTTGACGCTACATGAAAAGTGAAACCGAAAGTCTATATATATATAATATATATACATTAAAGAATCTAAATATTCGGAAATACCGTTGTGCGCACGCATACACGCACTCACAACACACAAAATAGAGAAACGACAAACTAACATATCGTTCATATACGCGCGTTTATAAAATATACTAACAGGTTTTTCCTTCTCGCGGAACGTGTCTGAAACACTCGTACTATTTTCTCTTTCGTCTCTCTCTCTCTCTCTTTCTCTCTTCTGCCGATGGACCAGTTCAAGAAAAGAATGTTAGCGCAGAAGGGAGTTCTCAGAGACGGACCGTAGTAATTTCTTAACGGTACCAGAAATTACGCGCCTTAATTATGCGCGTCAGGGAGCGCGAGAGGGGAACGCGAGAGAGGAAAGCTATGCGTTTTAGAGAGACCCCATGGAATGGCTAATTGCCGCGCTCTGCCAGTTTGATTGCAATTCTTTGCGAAGCTTCGAAGCAGGAGAGAATGCGAGGTGAAGGAAGAAGTGGAGGAGAGGAGAGGGAATATTAAAGACACAGAAGGTCGTACTGCTTAGAGGGAATAAAATTGTTAGAAATAATTGTTCACAATCAAAACACGAGAAGCGCGAGATAATTATAGGGCGAAGGTGATGTCCGTGCGCGCGCGCGCGCTGTTGTGTGAATGTTTATACACGTGTGTGTACACGACGGTAATGGATAGTCGCTCGTTTACCCCGTGAGCTCCGGCCGGAGGAACTGTTCGAAATTATAACCTCCGCGAATGTTTTACGACGCCGCCGAGTATTGTGTACGAAACCCCCGTTTCCATTTTTCTCGGCGCGTCTCCATTTTTCCGGAACCCCGGAGCGGCCGCGAAACCGTCGGGAATTTATGCTTTACTTAAAGTCGGGAAACTCCGGGAGAGAGAGTTTCTCGCGTGACGCTTTCGGATATTTCGGGACGGCGAACTTAATTAATTTATTACCGTGTGTATGTATGTGTGTGTGCTCGAGCGGCGGACGACTTCCGCGCGACAAAAGTTGTCTCGCAGGTGACCTAATTTTCTCCGGGAAAATCGCTCGCGTGTGTGATTAACCGATGACTTCCGGTCGATGTTGAATGTTTTTCCACGGAAAACTGCGAGTTTTTTTTGCCCGCGCGCGTTTGCACAAGAGAATGAATATGAATCTCGTTAAAACGAGAGAAGGGAAGCGAACTGTAACTCCTCGTGTAAAGACTCAGATCGCTCTTTTGATGAAAGTTGAAATCGTTCGAGCGTCAAAACCAAATTAATCGACGGAAACCGTCGGCGCGATCGCGTTCTCTTTTTTTTTCCTCCCGGCGGCGGCGACCGTGTGCCGCACAAACGACGTCGCGCACTCCGACGCGCGCAACGACGAACGCTGCGTTACAACTGTGGGTGGCGCATTAAAATTGTTTGTTTTTCCTCGGGCGACGTTAACTCACCGACGGGTCGGCGCACGCGTTTCGCTCTCTGAAAAGAGGGCTTCGCTCGTAAATAACACTTTCTGCGCGGGTGTCACATAACGTCTTCTCGCTACACGTACTTCGTTTCGTGGGCGCGTTTTTGCGACGACCTGCGACGACGACGACTGCATCGTCATATTCCTGGCACCGGCGCGCCAGATTCCCCGGCGCTAGTTAATAAACTAAGAGCGAAAGGAATACGGCAAACGAGAGAGAAAGAGAGAGAGAGAGTGAGTGAGTGAGTGAAAGAAAGAGTGAGAAGAAGAGATGAGTGACGAGTGGAAAAGAGGAGACGAATAGAAAACTTGTATTAAAGTGCACGTCAGGGTCGAATCCGACCAACTTGCAGGCCGCTCTGAACTTGGCTTCTCACTTTATGAAATACAACCCGATGTTCGCGTTGCCTCTCCATTCGACGAACTCGAACTGCCTCCGAAGAAGAAAGGAAGGAAGGAAGGAAGGAAGTGGAGAGAAGGAGAAGGCACATCGTCGAAACGAGAGAAAGAGAGACGAATAGAGAGAGAGAGAGAGAGAGAGAGAGAGGGAAGCGAGCACTTGCCGCACCCGTAGCTCTGAAATCATTTCGTGCTCAGACTTCGAGTAAACTATCTATCTTCGAGTAGTAAATCGACACACAAACTCTCCAGAATTCACTGCTCTCTCTCGACGTACGTTCTCTTCGTCTCTCGCGCGCGTTCTCTTCTTCCGTTCTCTCTGTCCCTCGTTTCTGCAGCGCATTTCTCGATCTTTCTCTTCCTCTCTGTATTCTCATCTTTTCTCAACCGACACGAATGCATATCGCAACGAGGTCAGAATTCTCTCGTAATTCGACCGTTTCCTAGCTGGAACGAAAACTTTAATGAAACGGTGAAAATACAAGCCGCGCGCGGCGGGGTTTTCTTTTTCTCTCGCACAGAGTCAACTCGATTATTTCTATCGCATTTGTAAACGTTTTCACGAAAACGAGACACGCGCGTATATATAAATACGTGTATAAATACGTGTATAAATATATAACTCTGTATTTTGGTAGTTAATTTTGTGTTTTAGTGAATTTTGTGTTGATCATTTAATTACAATATGGATTTAATAGTGCGATGATGTTTACCGAAATTGACCTGTGACATATATTAGCGCACATGCAATTTGCATTAACGATTACTAATTCTATTAAAATGAAATGGGCCGTAAAATTAAATGACATTTATCATAAGCCGCAAGAAATGTGCACGAGTGACACATATCCCAAAATTTCAAACTAAACGATACAGAAGATGTTGCGGTGCTATCACAAAATGCAACAAAACGTCATTCTGCCAGCGCCACGTTGAATGCGACGTTTCATATATAACGATCATAGGGCGGCGATTTAATATTGCACACGGAAGCGCATGATCTCTCGATTAATTCACTAGAAACCACAGCACAGAGAGCATTGAATTGATAATATCTATAATATACATTTGAAAATAACCTCTGCGATCGACAAGCGGACACACACACACACACACTCTCTCTCTCTCTCTCTCTCTCTCTCTCTCTCTCTCTCTCTCTCTTTCCTCTCTTTCCCACTCTGCATGGGAGGGAACTTCGGCAATAATTCAGCGCGCTTTTTGCGCGCGTCGCGAATATAGATCGCGACCTCCACACGCGCGCGTGCGAATCGATCGCGCGTCGCGCACCGTCGGTTTTTGCGGTCGCGCCGAGCGATGTTCGCGGCGGAGACAAATGAACTCGGGTCATGATCATTTTTCCAACTTCATCCCCGCGACTTCTTGTCGAGCGAATCGGCCGTGGGAGAAAGAGAGAGAGAGAGAGAGAGAGAGAGAGAGAGAGAAAATATCAGAGTCGCGATGCCGTTTCGTAGGCAACTTTTCCCGATAACTCGGCGCGCTTTTTGTGTCCGTTCGAAGCTTCCGCGCGCGAATCGTTTGTTACGACAAATGTTGCGTGCCTTTCGATACGGGAACTTTCACTCTTTCTCCCCCTCTCTATCTCTCTCTCTCTTTCCCTGGCATTGTCACCGAGAAATTCGATGATTTAATTCGTCGCGCGCGCGTACGGCGCGAGATAGAAGTTGCGAGAAAAATAGACGGGAGGAAATTTATGAACACGCGCGTAGCGCGCGATCGATAGAGCACGTTGAAACTGCAGTTGATGTATGTAGCGAATGAACTGATCAATGAGAGGAAACGGGGAATCTACTCTACTGAAGCTAGTTTCTTCTTAAATAGATATCGTTTAACTGTATGTGGCACAAATTCAATTAAGGATCGCGCGTATATCAATCGCAATAAATTATTCAACCGTTAAAACGAAATCGTCGTTACTACGTGAAAAGACACTTAACATAAACTCACAATATCTATCTCGATAACTTAGCTCCGAATTCCCCGTATTGCCTTCGAAGAATTCACCTGAATGAGATAAAATCAACTCATCCGTTCATCCGTCATCCTCTCTTCCACGGCCTTCGACCGACGCGCTCTCTCCTCGTCTTCCTTTCAACCCTTCGTTCGCTCTTTCTCTCTTTGGCGCTCGTCCGGATTCCCTGCCTGCGGCTTTTCTCTCTCTGTTTCTCCTTCTTCTTCTTCCTCCCGCGCGTCATTCTCTCTCTTTCTCTCTTTCTCCCTCCGTCTCTTCTCTTTCCTCTCGATCCATCGTGCTCTATCCTCCGCTCTCTTTCACCGGTACTCTCCGGGCAATCTCGCTCGATAGAGCCCCGCGTTAATTTGCATAGCCACTTTGGAGAGCCGCACGATCAACGGCCGCTATCGTATCGCTGTAACTGGCATAATATTGCGCGAATACGAACCTAACGGCCGTTCGTAGTCAGGAAACGATACTTTTCTTCCGCTCCGCGCACGCTCCGGTATTATTTTATTCACGACATTTTTTGTACAGGGAGAGAATGTCTATGTGGCAAGAGGGTTTTTTGAGCCCATTAATTATTAGCCGTTAAAAATGCGAACAGTACAAAACATACTTGGCGGGGATCACCTATCGACGCGCGACCTAAGGTCGTTCGACTTCAGCGAGATTTGATGCTTCGATAAGGCAAGATCGTTGACCAACGATCTCAGTGTGTGAATTGTTTTTTAATTAATTATTTTAGCGGAATAAAGTTAAGAAGAAACACTAAAAAAAGAAATAAAACGTAATGGGTACTATAAATAAATTCAGATAGATGTTCTCTTTACAAGTTCAATCCACGAGAATCATCTTCGAAATGTGCGCGAAATGTCAAGCGAACTCTATTCTGCATATTCTCTAATTTCCGGGTAAGACACCGCGCCGAAACAAACTCGGAATTGAAGGCTTTCACACATACACACACACACACACAATTACTTCTACAGATAAATTAGATCGCGACCGACAGATTAAACCGGTCCGGCTCGAGCGCGCGGCGGTTATGACTCGTAAAAATCGAGTCGCATCGATCAGACGGGCGGGCGAGCGAGCGAGCCGCGGGTAGAGAACCGAGAGAGAAAGAGAAATACATGTGTGTGTGTGTGTGTGTATAAACGGAGGAAGGAAGGACAAAAAATATTCCTAGGTCGACGGCTCGAGTCCGATGTCACAACGAATGTCTTATCGATACCATCCTGTCGAACTCTCATACGCGAGATATTCCGCATAGCAGTGTCTCGGTAATTGGATACACGATCAGGGGCCGCGGTGGTTTTCGTGTCGAAACTCGATCCGATCCCGCGAAACGACGAGGATCCAGCAGAAACGTCCCGCGCGGGACGCACCTGCCTGTTTCGACAGGGCCACGATACGAATGACGATAGCGTAAAGGCGAATTTACACGACTCACTTCTCTCCTCTGACGATCGTCCCAGATAAGTCACTTCAGAATCGCCGGATAAGCGAATCGCGTAAACGAGATTCCCGCAAAAATCGATCGTCCATTTAAACACAACGAGACTGCCGAAAAGAAAAAAAAATCACAGCACAATTTCACCGAGAAGAAAAGTCGCCGGCCGACAACAAATTAATTGCCGAGGAGTGTTGTTTTATTACGAACAATCTCGAAGAGAAGAATCACGCCCTATCGAAGTCTCATCTGCGTATCTCGCGCTCGTTTTTTACGATACGTATTTGCGGTAAATGATTAATCCGCGGTGCAGGTTTTGGAACTTAATATATTCCGCGTACGAGACTCGTGTGTTGTCAAGACTCGGAGATTTCGACAGCGGAAACGTACGTTGTCGCCGCTGTCATTTGCAGATCGCCCGGGGTTTCGCTTTGCGCAGATGACGCGATAAGTTCTCCCGAAGTCATCAATACTTTTCACCGTGACCATTTGAATGAATTATTATCCGTAAAAGCGGATGTGCCCTTCTTCTGAACAGGAATGCGAGCAGAGTGCACTTGCACGCTCTCTGTCTCTCGGAGCGCGTGCAAGTTAATACCCATTCGGATTTCTCGAAGGTACGAAAAATACGAAAAATTAAACGACGTCGCGTCTCTCTTCTGAACAAGTGTTCTCTATTCTTCAAAAGTTTTCTATAAAAAGTCCTTTTTTTCTTTTTTTTTTTTTTTAGATTCGATGATGAAACCCAAATACGCGCGTTCAACAACGCTTTCGAGAAACGAAGAGAAGAAAAAAGAAAATCGAGAAAACGGTATTAATAGTCGCAAAGAGAAGAATCGATCGGCTACATGTAATATTTGCACGAGCTACATTTCCAGGTCGTCTCGGTCGGCCGAATAGAGAATTATTTCGTCGGAGGTCCGGATAATAATCCGCCGCGTCGCGTATAACAAGCCGATCGCGAAGGAACCAGTAATACGCGCCAGTGACTGATTCCAGCGGAATTACGCGCCGCTGATTACGGCGATATCATAATCCGCGTAAATATGATTACGAGGAAATGATTATCCGCGTGCTGAGAGAGCTTGGTCGTACGTGCTTGATTGATAGTTATGAATTCGTAAATGGATTCTCCTTCGGGACTTTTTATAAAGCAATAAGTGTCGCGCGTAAATAACGAACTCGAATGCGAATTACAAAAAAAAAACAAAAAAAAAACTGACATTTAATCGACGTAATGTTTAACGTTTAATGAGTCGGATGTAATTGATTTAATATATAAATACGAAAATCTAGTGTTTGATAAAATACGTTTTGTTTTGTATTAAAAATAACAATGTAACCTTGTTTTGTTTATCAAAATAATTTACGAAACAGAAAATATTAAATTTCTGTCCCTGTTTGACCAATTTCAAAAATACATGTATATATATATGTATATTACGCGTATCGATGTTCGACAGGATGGCATATAATGTACACGTGAAATGTACACGTGAAATGTACACGCCGATCTCTATTTTTACGCGAGTTTATCAATGCATCCGTAGTAATTTCCGGAACGCTTTAATTGCCAGCAGTTATTTTGGAAACTCGTTAACTACCTACACCGCACATTAATTACGACGCAGCCATGCGTTTCTCTTTTATTTTAACTATCGCTCGGTGACATTTTGTACTAGTTTTTCTAATATTTTGCGCGCAACTGTTTCCAAATGTTTGGCTTACGGCGATTTACGTACGTCTTTTTGACGAGGCGAGACACCGAATCTTTTGTTAATTTTTTTCCACAAAATTTTCCACAAATTTGTTGACGTCGCCAGTTCGCCTCGCGAGAGAAGAGTCTCGTCGGCGCACATTTGAACGTTCCTCCACTGGCGACGACGACTTGCGCGACGAGGCGATAACGGCAGGTTGAGAAGAAGATAAGAGGGGAAAGGAGAGAATATCGGCGATTCGCGTCGACGACGCTACGCGCCGAGTAGACGCAAATACGAGAAAAACGAGCTTGCTATCGTTCAGCCAGATATATCCCTAATACTTACGCAGGAAATTTGTGACCCATTGGACCGGACTCGTGAGGGTGCAAAGCAAATGTTTTCTTTCGATGTCCTCCCTAATGCACACATTTAAGTATACTCGGTTCGATCTATAACGGGCGACGACCGCAAACTCGGAGCGCATCCTACCGGGACAATATTATCTCGAAAAATATTTAACAGTGATATTTGGGTTTCGATTTTATTTAATATCACCACCGCGAGAGCGAGAAATATTCGGCAAACAAAATAGCACAATTGATAGATGCACGCTGTGAGATTCCAATTTCGGTCGCAAAGAAATTTATTAAAATCTTCTTGATCTACAGATCCTGTGCGGATCAATTCGGAGAAATTCCTTTTTTTAAAAAAATACAGATATTATTATTATGTAAACAGTGTTGAAGATGATCAACAATAAGAAGTGATCGAAACGTCCGGAATACACTGCGTTTTATATTTAAACGTCCACCTTCAACCTGGACCATAGGCTCTTTGGGTTTTTCTTTGTATTATAATTTGTTTCACATCGAGCCGTTATTAATATTAATTATTGAAAAAAATATAATTTTTTTACGTGTTTAAAATGAAAAATTATTTGTTCCACTCTCTCTCGACGCACATCTCCGCATCTTTCCAAACATCTTCTCGTCGAGATTATGTTGTTCGTTCATTACGCATGTCTCGTCACGTTTCTTCGGAGCGAGAACCGCGTAAGAGACTCGCAACGCACGTGCGACGATCGTTGCACAAAAAAAAAAAAAGAAGAAGTTCTTACGCGTCCGAGAGAGTTTATTTAATCGCAATTGCTATCGATTTTCGCCGTGCCAACTATGCGCCAGTGGCGGAGACGGTTGCAAACGAGTCAAGATACTTGGAATAACCGCGAGATTTTCACGATATGAGGACGCGGCTGCGCCTATGGCTTCAATCACGTACAAAGTAATCGCAACGAACGTTTACGGTATTGAAAGGCGTGCTTCCACGACGTACGTTATATCCTCGTATCTTTGCCACATTAATATAATCTCTCTTTCTCCTTCTCTTTCATACAGATCGTTTTTTAAATCCGCGCTGCGAGACGAAGGGAAAGAAAGAGCCGGCTGTTCATCCATTCAACGATATCGCGACGCAAATTGATTCGCGATCGATCGCGCCGCATTAAAGTCCGACACTGCGCGCATATTTCGTTTCGACGATATAGTTTTCTTTTTTTGTGTGTGTTTTTTTTATGTTTCTATGTTTTTTGCGTATTTTTTTCTCATTGCCGTGCGGTTTTTTTTTTTTTTATTATTATTGTATACTTGTGGAATTATTTTCTATAAACGGCGAGCAACACTAAATAAATTATTGTACGTTGGTTGGCAGTCGCGTGCGTATTCTCCGAGTCTCGAATGTTGCTCATTTGTGAGTTTACGCGAAAAAAAAAACTGACATCCTATCCGTCATTTTCAATCCCGAAAAGTCAGCTCAGACAGAATGGAAAGCAATATGTTATTTCTTGCGTACGCATCAACGGATCAACTCGCTTGGGAAAATCTCTGGTGCGTTTTTGGAGCGAAACGTGTACAAATTCGCAACGCGATCACGAGTGATCTCTCGATTCGTAATGAAAATTCCCGACTGCGTTGATATGCATCTACAAGATTCCGACTGCGCTCCCGGCATTCATTTCGTGCGATTTCAGGACTTTCCGGCGGAATCTCGTAAAAGCGAATTCTTGACGATCGCTCGCGCCACGTCGTCGTCGTCGTCGTCGTCGTCGTCGTCGTCGTCTCAACTCCCTCTTCGCGAAACTGGCACTCCTTCTTCTCATCCGCCGTGACGCATCTAGAGCGTGATGGAATCCATCCAGTGCAAGTGCAATATTCCGAGACAAGTTTTCGGGGATGCCTATCCTGTTTGGCGTCGGCGCGAAAAAATTTGAGATAAGAAAATTATTCCCGAGCTTCTCCGGAAGATAAGGATCTCCAATGTATACGGGATGCGTGCCGGTAGCGCGAGGCTTCTTCGAGGTTATATGCTTTCTCACAAATTTCGAGACAAGTTCTAACGAAATCTTACGTAAATCACAAGTGAAAGAATTTCCTATTGTATCTCGAGATACTTACGTTTGAAAATTATAAACAGATCAACTTTCAATAAAAAAAAAAAAAAAAAGATTAATACAATTTTATTTTAAGTCAAAAATGCACATTATTTCACAAGCGCGAAATAAATCCGGATGGAAAATTGCGAAACAAATTGTTCCGTCGTCGAAAATATCGCGGTTCGAACGCGATGGTTATCAGCGAATAGATATTTTGAAAAAATACTACTGTTTTATTTGCACTAAATAAAAGTCGCTTGATTTGCACAGAAATGCTCGCTTATGCAACTGTGTTTTTAATGAATAAATATTTAGTTTTGTCCCGGCAGACAACATCCGCAAATTATTCGACGGCAATCGCAGATAGGAAATTTTCACTGATCGAACAGAAATGTTGTCCGGAACGTTTAATAGGCGACTGATCAATTTATTGTGCACAGATTCATTTCATTTAATAAAAATCTAAAAGCTTTCATTTGATAAAACAAAAGCACATCGGATAAAATCGCGACATCGAGGATCAATAATTCCAGGCTTTTTTTTTTTTTTTTTTTTTAAAGGAGCAATTGCGAAGCGACGAAGCGCGAAAAAATAATTCGCCGGTGTATATAGGAGGATGCAAATCTCGTTTTTGTCGGCATCACCCGGTACATCCGAAACAATGAGTTTCGATGAAAAACAACGCGAAAAAAATACGAGCTCCGGGAATTAACCAGCGCTTCCGGCTACAGCCAGAAACGAATATCACTCACGGGGCGATAATTATATGAACGATTTTTGGAATCGGCAATTTATGACGAGGCACTATAATTACTACTTTAAATCATTGTTTATCGCTATTATCACGTTATAGTGCGATGTAATCGTGTTTACCATAAATTCCTCCTGTAATGGCATCCGATCCAATTAATTTCGAGAATTGGCTAATTACTCCACAAATTACGCTCTTCTCTTTTCATCTCTCTCACTCTCTTTCTATCTCTCTATTGAAATCGCATAAACAGATATATATGGGTTATCGATTATCACGTTATTCGGTTAATCATTTGTGAAAAAAATTTAAAACAAAAAATTTCAGTTTGCAACTTTCGTTTTTTGGCAAATTAAAAAATTTGTATCTTCAAATTTGATAAATATTTATTATATATTCCAATTTATATATTCGGTTATTATATATTCAATTATTATACATTTAATTTTATATATTCACATCACTTATTACATATTTAATTATATATTTAATTTTACACACAAGTGTCGATTTTAAAACGAGAATTACAGAATAAACTAACAAGAAATTAAGAAGTTATTTTACAACGCGATGTTCTTTTTATTCTCAAGTGGGTTTCTGAGACGCGCACGTATCAACAGATTAGACTCGTCGCCGACGTAATTCCTCGCTCTGTTTTCGAGCGTGTAACGTCAAATGACACGACGACGACGTCTCGTTCTCGTTACTCGCAAATCCAGTGCACGAATGATATTGCCTTCTGACTATGGTAATCGAGAATGTCACGACGCGAGTTATCGTGCAATATCAAGTTCCGAAGACACCGAGAAATATTGTCGTACTCGCCCACGTGTCACACCGGTGTGCGTGCCACTTGAATTTACACATCAATAAGAAGACATATAACGGTCGGTGTTTTTGTAAATATTACAATGTAGATTTGCATACGCGGATAAAGAAATGACAAAAGTGCGTAATAGTAAAATTTAAAAATTGCTAGCACCACGCGCGCTACGTGCACGCTATTATTATTTTTATTTTAACGTGTTGTGACAGTGAACACAACCTATCACCGCGATGACAGACAGTACGTCTTACAAACAATATAATACACATGATGTACATATGAGCGATGTCAGAAACAACGCATAAAAATCAAACTAAAAAAATAAAAGAAAAAAGGGAGAATGGAAAAACACCATGTGACTAAAGTCACGTGACAGAGAAAAGTGTAAAAAAGAGAATAATATATATATTATATATAATATTCTACATCTATATATAATACACACACACACACACGCGCGCGCGTTATATATATATATACCATAATCACGTGATCAAAGTCAGTGACCCCGGCGCGGTCGCGCGACCGAGGTCAGTGACCCCGCCAAGGTCGCGCGGCCGGGGTCAGTGACCTCGCCAACGTCGCGCGGCCGGGGTGATTGACCCCGCCAAGATCGCGCGGCCGAGGTCAGTGATACCGCACTTTGCGGTACACATGGATGTTTTTATGAGGGATACTATTACAGAATTAATGTGGAAAAAAATTTATTGTTACATTTTAATTAAAGTTATTTATTGTTACATTTAATTAAAGTTTTTAGGCTCGAGTAATCCGCCTATATGTCAGTATAAATATACTTTTCAAGTTCACAAATCTTGTGTTTTAAGCCTCAGCTTCAGTTACACTTACATTTTTTAAGTGAAATCTGAATTTACCATGCTACTTCTTGGTATATGTATAATTGGTGCTGATATTGCAGATTATTTGTGTAATATTTAGAGGCCCCCATATCTTCGTCTTTTCAACCAATGTATTCACAAAAATATATTACTTTGATCAAAAGAAAACCGACCCTAAAGGAATGGAACTTTTGATTTGTAGCTCTTGTGCTGTGCAGCAGCAAGACCAATCGGCTGATTAGGAAAAAAAAAACTCAATAAAACCACGAAGATATTTTTCGTTACATTTTTGTGGGATTTAGTTTTACGTTTTTTTTTTTCACCACGCAAGTAGTTAAAATCGATAATTTATCGAATTGTTGCAGAGTGTAATAAATGCACGTTTCTACATTTTAAGCAAGTAAAAAACTTCTACGTACAGTCGCGTACATAAATAAATGTACAAAAAGAGCTGTTGCCGAAGTAACGTATGACATAATGGTTGACATAAAACTTGGCGATAATTAAATATGTAGAATAGAGTTGTTTATGCGGCGGCATATTCTCGATAGTTTTTTTCTTTTTTTTTTTTTTCACACACGCTCTGTCGCTTGCTACGTATGAAAACTGCGCATTAAAGAGTTAAAAATATATCCGTTTTACCTTTCGAGTTTTATTAATGCGCCGAGATTTTCGGGTCGGCCTTCCACCTGGAATATAAATTTACCCGGACGTTTCTCCCACCTCTTGCCGAAAAAATAATTAAAACGTTCGATTAAGATACAAGATGCGGATATAACTCATGCTTGACAACGCGCCGTATTCTCGTCGATGATTTTTATGCGGCGATACAATACGTATGTATCTCGCGCTGCACGTCAGCGATTATGTATTATATGTTGGGTGGCGTCTTTTCGATCGCGATTGGTCGTAAATTATACGGTTGCATACGACCGCATATGGCCGCGCTGATTGCACTCGCCTCAAGTCGGTCCCGACGGATATGTTTAACTCCGTACTCGATAATGCAGCATACGTAATTAAATTGCCGAGTTTCACTGCTAATTAATAACTATTGTGCCCCGTACGCGTACCCCGTTGTTGTCATTAACACGTTGCATCGCGCGTTGTATAACGGAACGGTATGTTAAGCAGAGATTTTTGTTTCCACTTACGAAGTGGAGTATTCCCGGGTGAAAAGATCAAGCGAGAACTGATTTACTTTCTCTCGTTTGCGCTTCCAATCAAGCAACGATCAGTCAAAGTTTTAACGATCGTAAATTAATATACTCCCTCATCATTCCCTCTATGCGAACACGCCGGTATCGAAAAATTGATGTTACTTGTAACCATAGACCTCTTATCAAAAATGAAATCTGTCATGTATTATAATGCGAGCCTACACCGCGATCGGACGATTTATCAGCGAGTAACCGATAGGCAAAGAAGCCAGACGGGGGGAGGGGGGAAGGGAAATCCGGCATCGTCGTTATATCGGCTGGTTAAGAAGTTCTCCCGACGACGACAGCTCGATGGAAACCCGGATCATTGTCAACTTATAACGACGTAATCATAAAGCCGATCCGCTAACGATCGGATCGTGTTTCCCGGAGACGCCGGTCCCGCGGAACAATGAGACGTGTATTTTCTTTCCGGCCATAATCAAGCAATGGAACTATGGCGGCTCTCCACAAAACCAGCAGATTATGTCGTTCATAAACTTCCTCGACAGCTTTCCTTGTTTGGGCGCATGCCCCTCCCTCCCTCTCCCTCTCACCGCCCTTTTTTTCCATCCTCGTATCGGTTCTACTTATACGCGTAGGCAGAGAATTTGTTTCGCGTGACTCTCTCTTTCACGACCTATCGCCTTATCGCGATAAATCGTTATGTCGTTACACGATTAAGCGATGCATTTAGACACGTTTGATCGGTCGATACGAACAAGTTTGAACAAGTCGCGCGGGGAAATAATATTCTCTCTCGCTCTCTCTATAGGTCATAAATTATTTCTCTCGAGAAGAATTGATTTCGAATTAATGTCCCACTTTCAACACGCCGCGTTTTATTTATCGCTACGCCTTCCGGAAAGAAAATAATCATCAGTCGCCAGGATAAGAATTGTCTACGTAATAGAGGACGGCCATTGTGGTAACATTAGCAACCGATATAAATACGTGATAGCTTTATCTAACGGTAGCAATAAAAATCCGTGTCATATATAAATGTTTAACATGGTAGCCGGTGCGAGATACGGCGAAATCAATCATGTCGCATGCGATAAAGCCACTTACCACACATACAACCTCAAGTGACGTTAAGGGGGAACGCGTTCGTAATTTCGCCCAACGAGAGATTCGAAATCTCGCGTCTTATCGATGGCGGCAGCGCGGCTTATTACCCGGCTCGAATATTAGACGAGCGGCGATAACTTAGCTAGTGTGCGGTGAGAACGGCTATCGGGCACTGTCACTGGCTCGCGGCGGTAGGATATTGTTTTTAGGCTGCGGTTTTGCTTCACCCCCCTCTCCCCGATCTCGTCCCCCCGTCTCGTTCCTCCCATCCCCCTCGTGTTCCCATGGGAAATTGGACCTGGAGCGGCGCTGGCACAGCGTTCGCCTCGCTCGTTCGCCGCTCATTTATTACCGTTGCTTTACCTCTGGGTGGCCAAATTTACCAAACGCTGCGGTTCGGCCTCCGAATACACACCGCCGCGGTGGACGACGTCATTCGACGTAACACGGCCGAAAAGTGAGCGACGAATTGGCGCGCTCCCAGAAACCAGAGGGAACATTGCGCGCCCTTTCGTGAACCCGCGAGGTGACGAATCGAAGAACGTTTCGGGATTTTTTCGCAACGTTCATTCGCGATCGTTAATTCGCTAAGCGTGGAAAATAAATGATAAAATTTTCGATCGACGACGGACAGTGATGCATTTGAATCGATACAGTAATTTCTCGAGTTGAAAATAAATATTTGTGTTCACGTTGAAAAAAAGAAAAAAAGAAAAAAAAACTATATTCAATTCTGAATTTCTCACATTTCACACGTTGCGCTGTCAACTATGTTGATATTTGCTTTTTATAATCGTGTTTGCCTATACATTTATTGATCGCCGCGCACTGTGCGTTTTTCTTTTTAAACGCAGTGCAAAACTAATGTAACGGTAGACCTACACCGGTAGCTTCGCTCTATAACTTCGGGACTTTAGTCTCGCACTATCGATCAGCAATGTCGAGCTTCTTAATCGGATGGGACTTGAGTCAGTAAAATGCAAAAGAGCGTGTAATTATTGTCTTCAAATTTAATGAATCATCAAAATCGCCGCTTTTGATTTTCGGTTCGCGTAAAAATTGTTCAAGTCCGAGGATAAAATCGGTAAGCTCTCTCTCTCCTTCTCAGACATCGTCCGCGTTTCCTTTGAGAAAAGACGTGTCCTTCGGAGCTGAACAGAAAATCTGAAGATGAAAGCGAACACCTTCTTCCAGACAGAACGATTAAAGTCAACGTGAAAATTCGATGCGATCCTTTCAACCGTTCGCTTGTTTGTCCCGTTCCCCCATTTGAAAGGATTAAAGACGGAACAAACAACGGATTCTTTCGGCGAACATCCGTTCGTACAAATCAGCTTTTCGCAGTCAGTCTCCAAAGGACGTGAACGTCGTTTTGTTGCGGGCGGCGCAAGCGAGAGCAAGACGATAGAAGCTGAGCGGAATCAACTTGGGGTGACAAACGATTGACTTCATTCTTCTTTTTCTCTCTGTTTCTGTCTCTTTCAAATAATTATACACGTTTGCAACGAAACGTGACACGAGGAACAAGCTTCGTATGAAGAGTACAAAATGAGCGCGCAAACAGAAAAATTTCAATATGAAAAATTTCCAGTTCATCTTTTCTAAAAAAAAAAAAAAAAAATTACGCGCTAGAACGCGGCATTTGATAAAAATGCAAGAAAGTTACGTTTTTTAATCTAATTTGACGTTCGCGTGCGTATGTATGTATTTCAATCTCTCACATTTTCGACGTTATTTTGCCGAGAGCGTAATAACGGAAGGAAAGACTCGCGCGCGCATATTTGTAACACTCTTCGAAGGAATTCCCGTCTGTAACGCGGAGAAGATATCAAGACTCTCACAAAGGTGGAAACGTCGGCGCGAACGCGGGAAAAATGGTAGCGCGCGCACGCGAAGATGAGAACATCAGCGATGTATCTTCATCGTCGTTCCCGCTCTTTCGCGAAATCTACTTCGCGTTTTACCAATCATGGAATCACGAAGAGTAAGAAGACGCCGGCGCCGGGTCGGACGGAAACATCTTCGCCGATGCATCTTGCTTATCAAATGCACCGCGCAAATGCGTGCGCGCCCCCGACCTTTCGTTTTCATTTATTCCGCACATATGACTCGTGATACATTTCCATTTAATTCAATGGGCCTTTCTCTTGTTAATGCGCGCGTACGTTGCCGCGAGTGATCTTCAAGATACGCGAGAGATAAATTTTGATGCAAGATAAATAAACGAAAAGCCTGCGTCACGTACAATATATTATAGCAAACAAAAGATAAAACTAAATAAAACACACAAAACCTTCTGAAGATTCTCTCTCTTTACCCTAATAAGTTAATTATCAATTTTTCGACATGTGTAAGCACGTCGCGGATTAGATTCGGACTACGTTGCGGATCAATGCCGAGAAAACGGGGATATATGTCGGGTGATTGTTTGCGAAGATCAAAAGCATCAAGAGAGCGTATGTTCTGTACTCCGAAATAAAGACAAGCCGTTCTTGTTGCGCGCGCCGCGATACGCAAAGTTCGCCCGCGCGTATGTGTTTATTCTTCTCTCCCGTCGCATTTTATGTATTCTCCTCGCGCGGCAGAAGTGGATCGGGAAAAATATGACGGTCGGTGGAAGATGGACGTAGCGCGGGTAACAAACCGGGCTCTCGAACACGAAAACGGCCACGACGGATAACGTTCGAGTAGCTCGCGCAACGAGAAACCGATCAAACACACGCTCGTTCCCGCGGAGATCTCCCGGCGTAAGTGCAATGCTGTACTCTTCTTGCGCCGTGAGAAAGAGAAACAAATATTTGCGCAATTCTCTTACAGCGATATGTGTTTTCTTATTACATTGCACTCTTTAAAATTTGAAATTGTATGCAACAGTTAGGATTTTTACTCAATTAAAAATTGAAAAATCTAATAACGAATACAAAAACATTTTTTCCGCGTGTCTGGAAAATATAAGTTGGACAAAAATATGTTTATTTTAATACTACACCTCAAACGTCACGTGATTGTCATTTTGACAAGTTTCAACAAAATAACAAAGTTATTTGTTATTCTACAATACCTTTTGTCATAACTGTCATTTAAACAGAATTTCAAGGAGAGAGAATGAATTTTTCATAATTCTGTTTATTTTCACGAGAATCTGACGTGCTCGGCGCAGTTAAATGCATGGAAATCTCGAAACGAACATTTTCTGATTTATACCGCATAAATCAGCGATTCGCTTCGAGATACGGCGTTAAAGGCGGAAAAAATACAGCGACATTGCACGGAACGCAGATATGAGACGCTTAGTTACGTTTCCTCTTATTAATAATGACTGGGGAATTGCCGCCCACTGGTTCTTTTGTATTTTTACGCGCATAAAAAAGTATATAAATACGTGAAACCGCGCGGATATAAAAATACTTACTTAAAAAAATTTTCGTGAAAGAAAGAAACTTAGTCGACGCATTGTCTATAGAATCGAAAGTACAGACCACGTATATACTTTCTACAAGACTAATCGCGGACACGATGTAGTGAGTCTCGCATAGGTGGAAAGGGAAGGCTGACCTGCGGTCAAGGGTTATTGAGGGGCTCGAGCGGTGCGAGAGGGTGGTACAGGAAAAAAATACAGCGACAGTTCACGAAACCTAGATAGCGACCGGCTTCACCTATCGCTCGCCCGTAGCTCGCGAGAACTATAGGAACGCGAGGGTGAACGAGAGAGAAAGAGAGGCTCAGGTCTCCGGAGAGATAGAGAGAGAGAGTCGAACGACGAGAACCAGCTGTGACGGGAAAGAGAGAGAGAGAGAGAAAGAGAAAGAAAGGGAAAGACAGCGAGCGAGGAGATATACGACCTCATAATTCGCTTCTAAACATCGCTAATTGCAGTGCTGACCCTCTAAATCTTTTGGGATGCTATCTGCTCGCTCGAAAATGATCCTTCTCGCTCTCTCGTCTTCTTTCCTTCTTCTGCTGCTCTCGTGCGGCCCGAGCTATTCCGCGCTTACACGCTCTTTATTAATACCGTTGCGGCTCGTCCGACACTCGAGATACTACTTGTCGGTTTTTCGGAAAAAGGGATGAAAGGGAGAAAAGACGTAGTTACGATCATGAGAAGAGATTGTTTTTCGTCCGCTCGGTGATTCGTCAAGATTACGTCACATGGAATATCAAGATTCTCGTGCGAGTGGATTTTATGTACGTGAAAAGCTAATATTCCTTGATAGAGTAACGGTACGTGCTCGCAATCCAGTACACGGTGTATTGTTTTATATAGTAATTCGAATAATGAATATAAATTGCATCTCGTTCTACGATACAATTTTCAAACGTATATAATTGACGAAAATTGTGAGAAACTTGAAATTACGATAACGTCGTTCGAGCGAGTAATAATTGACGATATGAACTCCGCTCTTTCTCATTCAACTGCGTATCGATTTAAGACCAATTACAGACAAGAAAATTTAACGCGATCTTTTTGTACAATATTACAATATTCGCGTTTATAATATAATTCCACAGCCAACTGGAGTAAAAAATTTATCTTTTGACACACACACGCACACACTTGTGCAGGATAACTAAAATTACATGTGCCGCAGAAAAAATTTGTGAAACGAGTCCGAGTGTGCCATATAATTATGACTCGCAAAGTGCATCGGCGAGTTACATTATGCATCGTTCGTTTTCTGCGAAATACAGAGTTCTGCCCCAAATTCTCCTCGTATTTCCTCGTCATAATCGCGAGCTGTCGGATGTAACCGCTCCGGCGGTTCGCTATTACGGAATTGCGGCATCGAATATTTAACGCGGTGCCGCGTTTAATTCGACGCGCTCTCTCCTACGCTCGCGGCAGAGATATCGAAATGATTTCGCCGCGGCCCAAATGTTTCTTTAATGGGGAGAAACGATCCGCGCGTTGGACCTGCGTCTCGCGTATCTCGCGCCGCGGAAATGGGACAGACTATCTATCTCTCTCTCGCTCGCAGAAATAGAGCGCTTACTTATAAATCTTTATTAATATCCCGCGCGATGCAGTTCTTCCTTCTTCGCGCGAACCGTCGAAATTTCTCGGTTTGCCGGTTTCAGGAGAAGCTCAGGAAAGACGACCGAAAGAGAGAATATCCCCGAGATACGGGGAACGAGAGGTAACAGCGCTTTTCAATTCACTTTACGAAGACCGTTTCCCCACCGTGTTCCACGAAAGGGGGATTTCTTTGTCTTATCGGGTCGTAATGAAATGCGAGCCGGCGAATTTCCCTAACGCTATGCGAATCACCGTGCGATTCGGTCCCTCTTCCTGCGTCAACACGGGTCTTCCCTCGGTTTGTTACGTTCCACACTCGTTCCCGCGTCCTCGATGTGTATGACGATTCGCAATTAAATATTTTAATTAAGACGTTGCGCGCGCGGATTACGGCTTTCTAATTAGCGACAACTGCGACCAAGTCGCGCGAAAATGCTAATAAAGTTGGCGTATCGTATAATAATATTACGCGCGGCGAGAACGAAAATCTTTACGCGCGCGCCAAAGACGTATTCGGAACATCGAATGGGGAAGAGAATTTTTTTTTTTTTAGTCCAGACTATACACACGTATTATATCATCGCGCGAGAGGCAATTTATATTTATTAAATGCAGAGTGTCTCACACGTTCGGACACGATCATCTTTACGCTGTCAATTTCTTGATAAATCGATTTTTTTGTCTCCCTCCCGTGCATCGACGCGGAATGTATTGTAACGAAATGCATTAAATGCAAATCTTTCAAATCCCTTGAATATTAAGCAGACCGCCAAGAGTAAGTCCTTACAACTTACTTTTTATTAAAGTGAGGGATGGGCGTGGGTGTAATTGAAATCACTCTGTTTTAATTGAGCTTTCGACGCGGTTTAAGAGAAAAATAGTTCATAAATAATTTTTACAATTGAAGAAAGAATTAAATAACAGTTCAAATAACATTTTGATTTAAAAATACCGCATTAGGAATGAATACGTGGCGTTATTGCCCGTCTATAGATAAATAGCTAAAAAATACGTTTGCTTGCACGGGCGCGACGAATCTCTTGCTGTAAACGCGGCCATTTCAGACGGTAGTAAAGGAAGTTTGAACGTAAGTGCAATTTCGCTACAGCAGGCAGAAGAAGCGAGTCGCTTTAAAAATAGCTTCCGTCGGAAGTGCATTTCGATTTCCCGCAAGTTGCCGAAGTCCGATCTTAACGCAGCTTCTCTCGTACCTGCAGAGAGGGAAACGTTACCGTATTTCGTCTTACGAAAGCCCTATACGCTTTATATTCGTTTTTAACAGGCCCTTTTGAACCGTCAAACGTCCTTCTCCCTCTCTCTCTCTCTCTCTCTCTCTCGCTATCAAAAGAAAATTCAATAAAATGTGTTTTGGACCGTATGCGGTTGTAACGATGTCTGTATTGAATTTATATAACAAAAAGCAGCTGTTTTTTTTTACACACAGCTTATAACTGTTATTAAAAATCAATATTGTTCGAAAATATTTGTATTTAACGTTTGCACTTCTCTAACATGAAAAAAGTACAGTTGATCAAAAATAGTTTACATGGTACAACAAATTGCGATGACGTTTATCGCCACACGTAATTTATCGATACAATTACAAAATTGTAATTTTTCTCGTATATTATAGAGAATTAATAAAAACCTTTGCGCGCGAAATTTCTGTAAATAGTGTTAAGAAAGCGAAAAGCTCGACCCGACGCGACGGGCGGGAGTTGAATAAATCATCTTTCGAAAGAGACGAATGCCTCTCTTTCATCTGGTATGTTTTCTGCCCGTTGGAAAGTCCGCGTTACGCGATGTCAAACATCGGCCTCGTTAAAAAAGGGAAGTAGTAGAGAAGAAGAAACGGCGGCGAAAGGATCTCCGCGCCCGAATGATTTTTCTCGCGCGCAGGGATGGCATTCGTCGGAAAGCAGAACTTATCGCACGATCCTATGCACACTACCCACCGGGGTTTGTGTTTTCCAGACGTGACTTAACCAAAACAAGCTCGGTAAACACTCGTCGCAATACGGCACACCGGGTAATATATACGTGCGTACGTATATTTGGAGAGGCCGGGCTCTCTCTCGAGGGTCGCGCGCTGTTTTTGAAATGAAATCCGAAGCTCTGTGTCGCCCGATGACGATGACGGTCGGAATTTCTAAACAGCCCGACGACGACGACGACGACGACGCGACATAAGAGTAGTTTCTTTCTTCGATTATGCCGCCACTGAGCAGCCTAAGAGCAGCCTCGGTTGCACCGGTATCAATCGATGCTCGCTGTGCAGTGTAAACAAATGAACATAATTATATTTTCGCTTAATTGTATTCCGCGACATCCGACTCGTCGGAAATAAACTCAATTACCGCTATTCCCCCGCCCCTTCCCCCCGTATCAATTTTAATGAAGCGGAGAAATACGTGACGCTGAACGAGAAAATAATTGATGATGGAAGATATGTCGCGTGTGTGTTGTACACATCGCCGACTTGTTTACGAGCGTTTTTGTACCCGCTAGATTGAAAATCTCGCGACCGAGTTGTTTTTTCAATGATACAATCTTTAAATATGGACAATAAATATCTCTGTTGCAAACTGTAGATAAGTAGTTCCATTAAGTATTTTGCAGTAGAGTCTTTTTCATAGAGGTATTCGAATAAATATTCGTCTTTATTGACCCCGACGCAAATGACGTGTTTCATAATCTTACGTCGAGAACTACCAGATAAAAATCCAGCTCCAGGTTTTGTCGCTTGTGTATCGCTCGCGTTATCGAGAACGATTGTTTCCGAGAAGAATTTCCGGAAGTCAAAGTCACAGAACAACGGTGAGACTTAACGATCCTATTGTTACGGAAAAATAATAGCTCGCAAAAGCGCGGCCACTCGCTTTAATTGATGCTCGGATCAACCGAGAGTCAGCAACAGTCGTCGTCGTCGTCGTCGTCGTCGGGTCCATTTATAATTTATAATCCCTCGGCTCGCGAGGAAAAAAAAAGAGGGAGAAGGAAGCGCGCCTTCTGTCTCTCTCGTTCTTATTCTTTCTCCGGTTCGCGCATTTGCATGTAACGAGCGGCTGCCCGATGCCTACTATGAGCTGCAATCTTTTTAGCGTCGAATAATAGCTTTCAACCCTTATCACGACGTTGCACAAAGGGCGGCGGAAATAATTCCTAGCCAAAGCGCTTCGAGCCGATCGGCACAAACGTTTATATCAAGCGGTCCGGTCATTTCATATTCAAAGAGTCCTCATCAGTTCACCTCTCTCGCGTTCTTTTACGGCACAGAACTCAGCGTGTAATCTGATATGTATCCGAGTTTTCGAACGTTCATTCACGGGCGCATTTGTTCTCGATTAGGGCACTTTGTGACTTCGTCGTATATACTTTTGATTACTCGAAATATAATCCGCACGCCAGCTCCTGTAAATTAATTTTTTTTTTTACCGTAAATTTATGATTATTAATGTTGTCTTCAAACTTCCGACGTAATTGAAAAATGAAATAAATGAACGTATTTACACACAGTGGAACTTAGCTTTGTTCTCTCGCTCGCATAAAAATATCTACCCGTCCTCGAACGTCGTTGTCCGACGACGGGATGTCGCTGTGCGCGCAGATTCGGTGCACCCCCGACTTAATTTGAATAACCTTCATTAATCAAATTATTTCTACCCCCGCTGTCGTGGCGGGAATATAATATTTCCGAGACGGCTTCCACCAAGCGAACCTGCTCTTAACGAGCGACGACGAGCGCACGTCGTCGTTTCGACGGAAATATAAACGCACGCTACGGTCCTTACCCCCTACATTGTCGGCGTAATAGTTCATTTTTCCGGACGAAGATTGGCGTTCTAGTTAAGCACCAGACGTATGTCTGACTCTTTCCCCTTCGGGTCGAATGAAAAGTTAACCCTTATCCGAGCAATCATCAGCCAAATGCCCTTATTCTTTGGAATAAAAAAAAAATGGAAGCTACAAATGAGTTTCTTACTTTCGCGTTTTTATGAATTATTAAAGAAAAAGAGGATCTTCTTTATTTTTATTTAAAAAATACTACAATTCTTTACTTTAAATGTGTTTTTATATTTATAAACAAATTATTTATCTCTACGCGCGTAGATGTATTAATAAAAACTCCGCGTGCGTGATTAGTTTTATGAAATATATTTTTTAATAGAATCCTACGCGATATGTTTTCGTCGAGTTTTGCCATTTGTCGAGCCGCCGGTAGTGACAACTGCCGTCTTGCCGAATCCCTTAGACGCGGCAGCTTCGTAACGAGTCAATTTCGTCGCGCGACACCCGCGTACGTGCGCTCGCCGCACGCCAAAGGGTTATTCGGGAAGGGGGGAGGAAAGAGGGAGCGGCCGCGCGTTATCTGAGGAATTCCACTCAACTATCTTTAATCGCGCGAATTAATCGTCCGCGGCGAATACCTCGCCGCAATGTTTATCGCCGGCGCGGATACGGCCGCACGAGCGTGAGTTGACATTCCTCTCGTGAGCGGCCGCGCTTTTTGCTCGGCCACCCCCGCCGTCTCCCTCCGTCTACGGGCGCTCTCTACGGTGCGCCAGGTGGAAATATCTTTTCGCGATTAGCTTAGGGGCGGCAGGCGATGTTGTCACGGCACGGCAATGGAAAACGTTATTCCTCATGTTTTTGCGATACGTTAACAGAAAACACGAGAGTTTCTAGTACGTACATATTATCGCGGGAACGGGGAGAGGGGAGAAACTCCTGTGGCCGCGCGACTGCCATGTCGGACCGGAGGGTGGCCTGAAACCTAATTGTTCAGATACACGCATTTCACTGCCACCGCACCGCCGCGACGCCACGCGCACACGCGCGTCGCTATATAATGTTACGTGCGCATGAGCCGAATACAGGGTGGTTCAGCGGTAATGTGTGAACAATCTGTATGCCCATTAAATAACTATGCGAGAGATTGTTTGAGAAAATTATACAAGTAAATGAAAATCACATGTGATAAAAACTGATTGCGATCACCAGTAAAATTGATCGATCTCTTTCAAAATGTTTACAAGCAGTCGGCCTACATTTGCGTCAAAAGCATCAATTTTATGAAACATCACTTCTTGTTAAAAAAAAAAAATAGCAATGTTATTAATATTCTAATTCTGAACGTGTAATATATAATTAAGCGCGGGTCAGAAATTACTGTAGTTTATAGATGCGGTAAGCTCATTAAGAGTTTATATAGAGCGCGTTAGTTTATTTATAACTTCGTGCGCGTTCCGCGATGTGATCGGTAGATAACAACCGCCTGTGAAAAGCTCTGTAGAGCGGAGAGCATGTCAATGACACACGCTCATTATTCTGTACACGGGGTACGTTTCGATCGGGCTACGCGAGCCAGCGGGATTGTTTTAATGAAACCATTTCCCTCTCAACCCCCTTCCTCTCGGTCTTTTCCGCACCCTCTCACTCTCCTCCCTATCCCCTCGCGATGATGCAAAGGGAAAAGAATTTCCGATTGATGGCGCAGATAATGGAGCTGCCAAGACGCAAACCATCACGTCTGCTCGAAACGATATTCCGGATGAGAAGGGGAAGAGAACGCGCGCGCGTGCGCGGAGTGAGGTGCCTCCAATTGACGGCAATTTCACAAAAACGTGAAATTCTTCATTATCTCCGGCATTGAATTCCGTCCTCTCTATCTTTCTCTCTCTCTCTCTCTCTTTCTCTCTGGTCGGGTGGTTTTTGAACAGGACACGTGAAACGACACTCGCTGCTACGTTCATCGTCCCGATTATCGGTGATTGAGACCTTCACTCCGCGCTCCGAATGTTTCCAATCTCTTCCGATATAGATCGACCGGAATCGTCATCTGCCGATATATAACTTCTTGCGGAACAATTGACAGAAAAAGCAAAACTGCCAATACAAAATAATTGCGCTCGACAGCGAATAGGTTTTCATCGTGCAAAGCTTGTGATTTCTTCTCCGAGAAGAGATGAACATTTCGAACGTTTTTAGAGAACATACGTATGTATTTTCTAAGTTTGCAGAAGGCATCCATTATATATATATAAAAAAAAAAAAAAAAAAAAAAAGAAAAAACTCCGAACAGTCGAAAAAAGATTAAACGTGTATCGGATAGAAGGTTTGCGTATCGACGAGAGCGGAAGTAATACGAATGGCGCTTTGACCGCGATGAATCCCCGCCGTGCGGATCAGCGTGCTTCGCCGCACAGCAGCTAGTTGAAATTTTATCTTCGTCTGTGCGAAATTTTTTTTTATCCAGGCGCTGTTTTAGAATCGAGACACGATTTATTTTTCGCGCGAGCACACGAGGGAGAGAAGAAGAGCTCGCGGAATAATCTCGTCGCGAGCGAAATCCGACGTGCATGTGCAAAGAGAACGCGTGCCACAGAAGAGAAAAGATAATCGTTGCAAATGTAGAAATTAATACAACACATTGAGGGAAAAAAAAACAATCGCATCGTGAGAAATTAATTCCATCGGGACGAAAATCGTGTGTTGAATTCGCGAAGTCCGTAAAGATTTTTATCGTTTTACACATCCACTTGTGATAAATCCCTCGAGAATATTTGACACATATATATATATATATATATATATATATATATATCTGACTGATTATACGCTTCGAAACTCGTTGTATTTACCAATTCCGGTTGCAATCTCGCACGTGAATATTGCCCATGTTTGGTTCATTTCCAATAATAGATACACCACTCGGCGGTGGTCACAGGCATACGTCAATTATCACATATCAATGTTCCTCTTAATCATTGATGACCCAATACCTGAGCGCAGTTGCCTAATATAGCAATATTAGTCTCCTTCGTCATCGAACTACGCCACGGGGTGATTATGGCGCTCTGACCAGCTGTAGCTAAAGTTGTAATCACGATACCGCGGCAAACATAATCATCAAGGATTTTGTATATTTAATTGCTCGGGCTTTTAATACATAAAATTATATTTAAATAATAAAATAATTTTGATCGAGATATATTCAATATCGTGTAATACTAAAATAATAATAATAGTTATTATTATGATTATTAGTTTTCTTTGTCATTATATATTTAACGACTCGGGCTTTTGCTCAAAATAATAATAATTATATTGAAAATAATTTCAGCCAATATGAATTTATTGCAATATTATGCAGATCTATGTTGTCATATTGAATTGTCACTTTTAATAATTTGCTAATAAACACTGTGAGAACTCTTGTAAAATATGTATATAGAATGTTAGAAAATAAAATATATATGTAAATTTAAGTCTCTCTCTCTTTATATTTCTTTTATTTTATTTCATAATTTTAGCGCTTATAAAATATTCATTTCTCCAAATAGAAATAGAAGGAGAAGTAAAATTCGAGATTTATTGTGACTCATCATTTATGTTTCATTTATACGTTTATATTTGTCGAAATAAAAAATAAAAAAAAAATCGTCGCATGTTAATACATAGTTATCCACTCCTCTCTGTCATGTGACTTTACTTTAGGTACGTTTTAAAGACACGTGACTAAAGTAAAGTTACATGACTTTAATCACGTATTGTTTATCTACTCCTATCTTTTTATATTGTTCGAGTGTGATTTTCATGAGTTATTTCTGACATCTCTCATATGTGTATTATATGATTTGTAAGACGTATATTGCTGTCATCACGGTGACAGGTTGTGTTCACTGACACAACACGTTAAAATAAAAACAATAATATTGTTCGCGCGCCTGTGTTGTGCTAGTAATAAAAAAAATTTATTTCGGATTTGTCCTTTCCTTTTATGACGTATCGAGAAAAGCATAAACGTGCGCGGATTTACGTAAATAATATATGAACTTTTAACAAATTGTTGCGTAATTAATTTACATTACTCCCCCCTATTATTAATATTTTCATTTAATCTTTTTGCTTACATCTTGTAAGCGTGGAACAGACGGCTCGAAAATTATAAAATCAACAAAATTGTGAGAATTTCAATCATGTTATTTTCAAGTAAAAACGGTCGCGACAACACTTTCAGAAAAAAAAACATCAATATTCAGGAAGTCCAATATGGTATACACATTTATATTTGTTCATCTCTCTGTGCAAAACGCAAGCCTCTGTCATTCGTTTTTATTAATTTATAACAGTCAATATTGGTGAAATATTTTTTAATTTAATTATTGAAATTCTGTTATTGGTTTTTTATACGTGCTAATAAAAACAGTTGATTTTATTTCTGCTTTTGCACTTAGAATATTACACTTTTTGATAAAATTGTCTTAATTTTTGTAAAATATTGTGCATACAGCGCGATTTCTATGTAAATTAGTTTAACTAAACGTTTATTACAATAATTTTCACGTTTAAAAAAAATGATGTTAATATATTCGTAATGAATACATGTGCAATATTTATGCGACAATAAATTTTCTGTTAGCAGGTATGGGAAAGCAGAATTCGCCTCTCAACTCGCAAAGAAACGCACATTTTATTGCGATGCTGTTTCCTTCTCTGAGGACTTGAGCTTTCGGGTAACTATGTCAAACAAATGCTATTGTGCGCACGAGATATACACAGTTAGATGCATGATCCCATAATGAGCGATTGATATCGACGACGATTCGAAGGGGAGCTTCATAGCTTCGCGGATAGAATCTAAATGCACAACTCGTCGAAAACAGAACTCGATTGGCTCAAGTATACTTTCATTCAATCAGCGTTCGCCCTATTTGCGATGTTCTTTGATTAGAATTCTGCTGCTAACGCGTTACAAGGGGTCGATCCCTCTCTAATGTCCGATACAAATTACGGATCCCGACATATTACAGAATTGCGTTCGACAAAATGTTCGTATCACGAAACAATTCGCGGTATAACGAAGTAGATTGAACTTCGATTACGCGTCAAAGTTCTGAACAAAGAAAATACCACTCAATGTCAATACAAGTAGATTGTCAGTAGTAATTACTTATCGCTGTCAAAACAGTTGATATTTGTATAAATATTACTGAATTTCGTCACACGACGAATTTGTATCATTTCAAAAAAAAGAAAAAAAAACCTGCGCGAAATAATTCTCAGTCAATCCGCATTTTGCGAAAGTTTATACGGCGGAACGACAAAAATCGTCATGATGCCTCATAGGATTTTCGTTTATAGCACCTCGCGTTCCTCCGGCGACGCTGACCGGAGTGAGAAACCGACTAGAGCGAGAGAAGACGATAAAACGAGTCGCTAGGCGGTCTTATTTGCACAGCATGTATATTTAATTTACCGGTGCATATACATGTCCGTCGTTTTTCCATCCTCCAGCAACCTACCCTCCTCCCTCTGCCCCGGTCTCTGTCGCCGCTAACTCTCCCGACGGCCCGATGCGCAAAACTTTTAGGGATTGCGCGCGCGTTCGTCTGAATATATTTGCATGCTCCACTTTTCTCGCGTTTTTATTCGCCGTCGGAAATTTGCGGTCCCCCGGCTGGTCGCCGTTGCGAGTTCTCGCCGGTGTAAATTCGCTGTGAGAACTTAACGCCACTTTGCGCGATTTTATTGTAAGATGCTTTTTGAATTATCCGGTGTGTAAAAGAAGAGAAAATTTTTGTACAAGCACGGGTTTTCTTCAAAAATGCGATTTTTATTCGCATTAGATTAACAAGAAATTACGAATATCTGCGATATGTTGTACAATGGCAAATACGCACACGTTCGCGCACTACTCCGTGACGATACATCGCATGCATTTGTGAAACACCAGTTTGTTTTTCAACCTCTAACTAGTTTGCTCGTGTACCATATCAGTTCGAGAAATAGTTTCCGTCATTTCGGTTTCACGCATACTTGTATTAACAGACCTCAATAACCAATATTTTTAATTTTTCTACCAAAAAAACATAATTGCTCTCTTTTTTTGCATACATATATATACATATATGTATAATGGCTCGATAACTCGCCGCGTCGTTGGAGCGGCACGTTCGCGTCTTAGTTAGCCGAGCTGGCGCGTGCTCGCGTCTGGTTTATTAAAAAGGAGAAACGTGATCGCACAGGAGAATTTCGCGCAAGACGTATCGCTGTCGGTTCAAACATTTGTTCGCGCAAGCATTTTATTGCGCTTGTGCGTTAAGCGACGTAATCCGCGCGTGACACTTTGCAGAAAATTGTAATCGAAAACGAATCATGACTGTAGCTTTTGTAATTAATACACAGATTGAATCGAGTTCTGTCTCTGTGTGTATGTATGCGTGTGTGCGTGTGTGTGTACGATTTATTAATAAAGCGATTAACTTCGTTGTAAAGCAAATTTCGCTATTCGAACAAGAATTCGCAGAAATTACTGTTGCGTCAATAAACGTGTGTCACTTCTCGAAGCGGCATAAAGTTACTCGCTTCTCTTCAGACTCTTCTTGCCGGAGACGTAATCAAGTGAAAATTCTCTCAACACACACACACATACACACGTACACTACGTCCCGCGAGAAAGACGATGGGACAATTCAATTATACGAGAACACGCGAGCGCTGGATTTTCCCGCGCGGATTTCGCTCGGAAATTTCGAAAAGCTCCTTCCGCGTCCTTTATTTGTCGGTATAACGATGTTGAACGGGCCGTCGACCCGCTGCGCCATGTATTCAGTTAATGAAAACATTGTCCTGCCCACAGCACACACGGTCATCCGCGCGCACGCGGTTAGCTTGTCACACACGATCTCCACCGCATCGCGGTGCAACCATGTGCACCCGCCGCGTTTTGCGGGGCCCACGCGTCGTACATCAGAGCTGGTTGAAAAGCTCATGTGTTGCCCCCGGATATTTGCGTTCTGATAAATTATTTTACTTTGTACTGCTTTTTGTGTGTGATTATGTAAATAAAAAATCACACGCAAGAACTCAAACAAAGTCTCACAATGCGGAATATATTGGTGTGCAAAATAATATTGAGTAATTATTTATCACACAAATTTATTCTGATATCTGCGTGATCAGATTTTTCAAAATTTAAACAAATATTTCGGATGCTTTCTATCCGAACGGAGATAAATTCTGTTACGTTGTTTTCAAAGTGAAAGATTTTTATCAATTTGCAATCAATTTTTTTTTTCCAATACGAAGAAATAAGCAAGGCTCTTGAAATTCTAAACTAGCATCAAATTGGTCATTAAGAGTCAGAATCAATATAAAATATATACGTGTTTGTATAATCGTTTCGCACGAACATACAGCGTTTGGCTCATAATGATCAATTTAATGTTTTTTAAATACCTTTTATATATGAAAAAGAAGAGAAAAAAGATTCTAAACGTATAAGATTCGTATTCATCAGATTGTGACGCAGAAGTGAAAGAATGGGACAAAAGAGAGAGAATGTAAATGTATCTCGCGAGAGGTTAATAAATACACTGGGACTGAAACATCTCATGAATTTAAAAAAATAAGAGAAGAGATTATTTTCAAAGAAGTAACGCGACTTTTTTTTTTTTTTTTCATGTGACTGCGCATCGCAATTCGCAACATATTGCGCTCTTTGACTCGTTTTCCCAACTGTGTATACGTGTCAACCTGCCCATAACAAACGAAAGCAGAAACGGGACACGCGCTCTCGTTGTCGAATGTCGCGGCATTGTTTAGCGTCCCGCTGCAACGAGTTATGCAAGCATCGCGACGCTGGAGCGATGCAGCTCCCATACAATACATATTTGCGCACACACGCGCGCACAAAGTCGTGCACGCATTCGGTAACCGGTAAATCATCAGAGCGATAAAACGAGAAAGGTTTAAAACGCAGCGACGGAAAGAATATCGGAATTCAATGCCACTCTCTCTTCAATTTCTTAAAAAAAACAAAAACACTAAATAATTTTCATGTACGATGAAATATTTCACAATTGGGAATAACAGGTATATCTCGACGATAAATGGAAAAACGGCAAATAAACGACGGTAGAAGTCACGATTTTTCATCAACATCGCAACATTAACTTTCCGTAAGAGTTAGACAGTCCGTTAGCTCTCTTCTCTCTTCTCTCTCTCTCTCTCGCTCTCTTGGAAAGCGGCGCCGCTACTATCCGCGGAATGCATTCCGCATGGAAATGAACGCCGAGCGTATCTTAACCATATGTTGTCCCGATGCAAAATGCAACACGCCGTTTTCGATCTCAAAGCGAACCCTGCGCAACCTCGGCGTGTCGCGAATATTATTGCGTCCATATTTTTCAACTGTCACGGCCGCGAGGTATGTGTAACTTTTGTTCGGCGTTTATCCCGATCTAACGACCTTACATGCCTCCCTCTATTCTCGGCGTGTTCTCGCGCGCGCGAGTTTCTCTCCTCCGCGTGCTCATCGCTTCCAGTCGAGTTCTCAGCTCGGCTCAAAAGAGAGACACGACCAAAGCGCTGTCAAACACGCTTTCGCGCGACTACGACGCGGGTGACGAAGCAATCTCCGCGTCGACAAACGACCGTAATCATTGTCAAAAGAGTAATAGAGAGAGAGAGAGAGAGAGAAAGAGAGAGAGACGCGTGTGTAACAAGGTGAGAGAGAGAAAGCGCGGTGTGTGGCTCGTGAATGTACAGAGACGCCGATAACGACGTCGTTACGTACGCGCAGGCGTGACGACTGATTAGGATCGCCCGTACGTTTCTTGCCCGCCGTTACTAATCGCGGGTCAACGATGTTACCCGTCGCGGTCTTTTACGCACCAAACGAAACAGCCGCGACGCGGAGGCGCCGAGCAAAGTCTTCTTCTTCTTCTTCTCCATTCAAAAAGGAAAACACGTCATCTCCAAGTAATTACAATGTTGCGCTTACGTTCCGCGCAAATCTTCTTGTAACTCCTCGTGTTTCTTCCATGTTTAAATTCGTGCGAAAAAAAAATCGCGCTGTGATAAATGAAGAATTCTCCGCGACGTTCTTACCCCTTCCCTCTCCTCCCCGCGCCGTCTCTTCGAGCGCGGAATTTAGATTTGGCGAGCGGGGGAGCGCATTAGAAAAGTAATGTGCGCGCGAAGGGGCAGGTAAACCGGCGGGTTAAATATTAAAAGGCGCATGAATAAGCGCGATAGTGCTCGTATCTTAGCGCTCGGCTGCCACCCGGTGCATACATATTCATGTCCCTTTGCTCTTGCCGCGCCCCGGTGGCACCTCGAGCACCTCTTTCGCGTCCAGGTTCCCCTCCTTCCTTCTCCTCCGCGACCCTCCGTCACCCACACACGTACCTAGTTATACGTAGCTATCGCGGCCAAGAAGACGATTGCCGGCCCCGGGTTTGCTGCCGGATGCTATCGCCGTGAAAACACGTTGGAACGCCCCGGAAATTTATGTCGAATTCACAGAGGTGCTTTACGCTACTGAGTCACGTGCGCTCTCGTTTTTTCCCTCTTTTCCGGTTCACACGCGGAAAACAGAGACATCGATTATCGGAAGAGCGCGGCAACAATAGCTAAGAAGCTTGATGTTCTCGGTAACGAGATAGAGATTCAGCCAATTAAAACTGCACAGATCCGCTTCCCTCAGAGATGTTTATCGTCGCAACATTTGTTTTTACGTTGCCGTCGTTTTCGAACTTGTGTGTGTGTTTTCCTGCCTTTCCCGGGGATCTTGTACTGACGTATCGATCTTCGGGGGTCCGTTAGCTCGTCTTCCGCGATGCGACCGCGCGAACCAGTTTGACGTTCATCGAGGCGGAAACTGATACAAAACGCGCCGGGGTCTTGATAACGGGTTCTTCTCCGCGAGAGAGAGCCCGAAAAAGAAACGCGATCGCAGATAAGAGTCGCGGCGAGTCTCTCCGGCTACTGTCGCACGCCCGGGATTAGATCGATAAGATCCACGCGACGATTAGTTAATTAGACGAACATCGAGCAGACTTCGTCTCTAACTGTACATGCTACGCGTCGCGCTTCGATCGTATCAATTATACGGCTAACGATTTCCCTCGCCGCGCCGATTTAAATGCGCGAGATACAAAAAAACAGGTTAAATCCGATCGATAATCGCGTGCTCGTGCGCGTGCTATCCCCCGTGTTCATCTCGAATTTATCTAAATGTCGGGGAGAGACGTGTCATCCTGTAATCAGGAAGCGAATCTCGATAACATGGCCGCGCGCGTTATTACCGCTTCGTTAACGCGGTGTTTACGCGACCGAAAGTTAGACGCATTTGCATCGAAGAAAATTGCATCGAAGCGTACGAAAAACTCGGAACGTAGTTTTCAACTTGCTCGCGGAAGACTGAAATTGTTATCCTCGGTTGCGGTTTGAACTACTTTCGGGAAGGGTATATCTGTACTTTAAAAAAAGAAATATTCCGTTATATATTCGCACGTACACGTAGTTTTTTAGAAGATGGTGAAAGAGAGAGGGAAGAGATGCAAATAATTTTCCTAAAACATTTTTATGTTACCCCACACAGTGCACGATATTGCATTTTACGCTAACAATATTTTGTTATAAGATCTCCGTATAACCCGGGAAGCGTTACTAATACAAGTTCACGGTTGCTTTGCTACGTTTTTGCGAGAGAAAAATAAAATGCAGTCTTGAAAATTACAATACACACACACACACACACACAGCGCAAGACCTGCACGTAAATAAACATATAACGTTGAAGAACGATTTCGTGACCGAGTTTTGTTTTTTTGTTTTTTTTTTTTGTTTTTTTTTTGTTTTTTTTTTGCAGCATTTAAACGTCGCGGATCAAGTTTGATTGGGAATCAAACAATTTTACAAAAATACAAGTTCCTGCCTGTATATATATTTATTGCACTTTTTTCAGTCGATTCTGTTTATCGAAAAGACTGATAACGGTCCGACAAAACGGATTTTGTCCGCGCAATCATAACATTTGTACAGGCGGCGGATTAACAAACGATAAAAAAACGGGTTCACTAGAACAAAATAACATTTATAAATAAACACGCACGCGCTCTCGACGGTGTGTGTTACGATATTTGATACATCGTATCGAGGTTCTCCCGAAATGCGCGCGCACGGAAGCACTCCCTTTCTACCCTTCCTCCCGCCCTTCGCCGGTGTTGTGTATTCAACGAAATGTTCAAGCCCGGGCGATATAGCCGGGGATATTTTTCTGACACACATTTCACGAGCGGATATCTTTTAAATGGAATGAAGACGTGCTGGGTTTTATGAACGCGTTACTGGAACGCGCGGAATAGAAAAGACATCCCGGGAATGAAAATCGCTTCGCGAAACGCGCTCGCGATGAAGCGGGAATGTCTGACAGCGATTATGTTACTCGCAATCTGTGCCGCGCGCGAGACGTGCTGAAGTTAGCTCGACACGATCACAACGTACTCCTGAGGGGGCGAGTGTGCTCGATATTCTGTTTCAGAGAGAGAAAGAGAGAGAGAGAGAGAGAGAGAGAGCTTTCAACAATTTCATTAGCGCCGTATCTCAGAGTTCGTCTACACTTTTACGTGTGTTATACAAAAGAATGTCCTATTTCTCCAGCCTTTGGCTCTCATCTTCGAAAGCGTTACACAAATTGAAGTCGGCGAAGAAGCAGTTTGGTTCTTTTTTTTTTTTTTCGCGTCGAATCTGACGTTGAAAAAAATCTCGAGGCGCGCGTGCTGCAATGTGTTTGCCGTAGATTTTTCCCGACGTTTTCGCGAGTACGAAGTTTCACCGTAAAATAGCTCGGCTCCCGGCGAAGTTTATCGTCGACGACACGATTATTCGCACGCCGTTAATTTTTCCGCGTGTACATAAATTTTTGCACGCAGAGAGACGCGCGCGCGCAGTCTGTTTAGCGACAACGACGCTCGTTTCCCGCGCGCTCGCGTTCTCTCCGCGAGCAAAGTGGGATTACATTATCTTGATACACGTTTTTCGACGTGGCGTAATTAATACTCGGTGTACCAAGCACGCCCGAGTATAACATATCGCCACGTCGCTGCGGATATAACGTGCCGCGGCGCTTGGTCGCCGCGTCGCCGGTTCTCGTGCGCTCAGCTATGTGTCGGACGGGAAGAGAGAGCTTTCGTGAGCTTTGAAGAGTGTCATGAAACGAATGTAAAACCCGCTGAAAAGCTCGATAGCGATAACGAAGGCGGCGGGCGAAGCGGGGGCGCGAATCGAATCGCCGCAGATTACACGGCTCTGTAAAATGAAAACTTTTTTTTCAAGAGGTTTTCCTCATCATTAATTTTACACAACTTAACGGGGCGGGATTCGATCGCGGAACACACACCCTCGCGTCTGTTTCCACGCGCCACGCCGAACGAACGTTTTGTTTAAAGTGGAAAACGCGCACGGTTGCGAACTATGGATCGTGGATCGTGCTTCGTTTATTTGTACACCGATTCGATTCGTATAAAAAAAATATCCACACGAGAGAGATAACAATCTTATCGAAAATAAATCTGTGCCGATTAATATAGATATATCTAGATTTTTTTCTTTATTATAAATATTGTGTAAGATGTTTTTGTTTGTGCGTCAATTTTTTCACGTGCTTATCGCAAAAACAAAGTTGACAGCGTAAAAACGATCGCACAAATTTGCAAGAAAAAAAAATACGCCACGTCGGGTTAAGTGTATCGATCCCGCGACGTCTCGAGTGCAAAAAACTGCAATTAATAATCTGATTTCCGTCACGTGTACGTCGCCGAAAAAGACAAAAAGAAGGTAACAGGAAATTATCAAATCCGCGATGCATTCGCGATTCTGGGAAATGATTGATCGTCGGTGTCGCGCGCGCCGCAGAATGCACTTGGCCGGCGCGGCGCAAAAAAGTGGAGACTTGCATGCAAATTTTCCGGGCGAGCGAGGGTGATCGCGAAGTGCATGTAATTCCCCCAGAATTCCAGATTTAAAGCGACACGTTTTGTCCCGCGCGGATGAAATTGTGACCGAAGCGGTCCGACTCCCTCCTACCGCGCGTGTTTTTTTTTTTATTATAATTGCAGTTGGCACGAGATCGTCATTTGGCCGTGCAAACACACGGCAAATAGACGTGCGTATACGTAGAAGATTGCGGCCGGAAAACGGAATGCGGCTAAGTGTTGTGTGCGATCGTATACGCTTCGGTCAGACAAATGCTTGCAATTTCTCGCGAAAATTGCAGCCTCGCAGATTTTTAAAGCAACTTGATACTCGCTATCTATTATTTTGCGCGCGCATTCAAAGTCTCGGTTTTAATTAAAAACTTATTTTCTCTACGCTCTACGGAATATATATTTTCTATTGTATTCCACTATAATGTAATTAATTATCAGAAACTTTTATCTTAGATAATTAAAACCAAAGTTATTGCGCAGCAATTTGATAATTTGTCGTTATTTTGCGAACGTTACACGAATTTATATATAAATTGCATATTATGTAAATTGCAAAGCGCGTTCGAACAACGGAAAAGTTTGCATAAATACTTGTTATTTATAATTATCGAACGATAATTTCCTCGCGCGACGAACTGCACTGCATTGCGGAACGGCGACAAAGCCGAGTGATTGATTGTTTTTGTTGATTATAAATTTGCGCGCGTTCCTCTGTCGAAAATGGTTCCGGTTGAAAACAACTCGCTAATTGTCCACAAAACGCCAGAGCGCGATATCACAACGTGAACGCGTTGAACAACGAATAACGCCGAAGGATCGCGTCCAAATGGGCCGATTGCGTGCGCTTTTGAAGAAAATGTATTTCTGACGATAACAAGAAACAATATACGTATAGCTTGACGCTGCCATTATTAACCCTTCGCATTCCCATGCGACTGTACGGCGAGCACGATACGGCGAATGTCCGCGATGTTTTTTTGTTTTTGTTTATTATGGCAAAAATGATAAATCTTGCTACGCACGACAGTGGCAATACTTTATCACTGTCCGTGCAAATGTGCACGATGTATAAAGCAAATGTGTAAATAAGGCTAACGTTGTAATTAAATTCTAATTAGAAATTTCCTCTAAGAAGAGTAAGGTGTCCCCGCCCGTTTTGTTACAACTTTGACTTTTGTTTATATAAAAGCAACACGTTCTCTCACAGTTTGATTGAGAAATAAAAGCTATTGAAAAATTTAATGACACAGCTGAAAATAAACATCTCATAATTAAATATTTCGACACACAATATTCTCTCGATAATAACACAATGAAAAAAATGATTAAACATTTCGATTACAAAATGTGGATTGTATTTTCAGTGAAACAAATTGGTTTCGAGGTAGATATCCGTGTGATAAAACAATTCGCACTTTCATTGAAGCGAAATGCGTCTGGAAAAATACCGCTTTGTACAATAATCCTTATGTCTCATATTTTAATATTTTCGACTAAAATGTTTTTCAGTATCTTACATACGGGTACTGATAATTTTATTTTTACGTGTGTCGAAATATATATTTGCGGAAATTACGTATGTATATTTATGATAAATTTCTATTACACCAGTAAAATGTATTTAGTTCGATTTAACGTCGATGATATTGCATGAAATTAAAATTAAAATAATCATAGACATATTCACGCGCGTATAATATTTATATTCGAAATAAATTAAATTTGTGTATTATTTTAATGTGTGTTGTGTACGGTAAAGAAGAATAATAATTATTCTCGCATGTCTCTCATTATCTTTACGTTTTGTTACACAAAGTATTGCATGATCATTAATACTAATGAATCGTCATTAGTAAATCTATGTATTTCACGTTGCTTTTTTTTATAGATCGTTTTTTTTTTAGATCGGTTCAACAAAAATGATAAGAAAATTGATCGCTCCTCATTTACTTGCAAGAGAACTGTGCAAATTGATCGAGACTCTTCAAATTTAATTTACTTGGTCGATGATAAAAAGAAAAAAAAAGAAAAAACCACGTTAAGAGAAAAGTTTTAATCCTTGAATAGCATCCTCGTCTTAATCCCGAATCGATGAGCGCTTTTCGTCGCAAGTATAACGTCTTGAACGATCGAACGAAGTGGAACTGACACGCTCGAGCAATTTTTAATTAACTCGCGGTTTATCGACAGTTTTGTTGAATAAAAATAAAAAAGGAAACCAAAATTTACACCTCGGAGTAAGTCCGCGCGAACAATCTGAGAATCGTCGTATCATAATTGCGCAATACTTTTTTTTTTTTTTTTTAATTTTCTTTTCCTATGTTTTACCTCGCGGATTCGCAATTCAAGCAGCGACCGCATCGTTTAGCAGACGCTGGGCGGCGTCTTTACCCCCGGAAGTTCAAAGAAAACGTCGTAAATAGTGGATTGCGGAGACCATAACAAACTCGAATGGTGCATTTCGCATTTATCAAAGAGCCCTCGTTCTCCCGCCTTCGCATTACCGAGCTTAGAGGCGCCCGAGACGCTTCTTGTAATCCGTCGTTTCCTACACCAGCCCCGCTCTTTTAGCCTTCCCCTCTTCCTCCACCTTCTCATCGTCCCTCGCTCGTAGCACCGTTCGCTCTCTATGTAGCCACCCCCGCTAACTGCTCTCGCAAGGATAATGCCGAGAGAGAAAGACTTCAAACGGAATACCGTGTATCCTCCGTTCCGGCATAAATAACAATCTGCGGAGATATTATATTGATTTTGGACGAAGATGCGCCGATGGTGAATTTAGAGAGACAGAGAGACTCGCGTGTGTGTGTGTGTGTGTGTATGTGTGTGTATCGTGAGAGAAAAATACGGGACGTTCCAAGAAACGTGTGTACGGTGAAAGAAGTGTCTATCCTTGAGAGAGAAGCCCGGGAAAAGAACTCGCTCGGGCGAGAGAGTCTCACGCGAGAGTTAATTACGAAGAAGTCCTTGGATCCCCGAGATGCCGTGTGTTTTGCCGAGGAAAAGTCGGGCTTTGAATTGCATTAAATGCGTACCGCGGAGAGCGAGGCTCTTAAAAGTGTCTTACTGGGACAGCCTGTACGTCGTTCCGCTCGAAAAGGCTCGGCTTCCCCAGAAGTTCTTTCTTTTTTCGCGACGCGACTGAACGAAACGTACATGCGACGAGCGCGTTGGGAAATTGTGTGAGAACTTTTGCACTATCGGAGGGAACTAGATAAATAGAGCGTGAGTGAAATATTGGTAACGGGCGCGCGCGCGCGTTGTCGCGTCGTTCAGCGTCGATTTCGATTATTCTCGGCCGACGAGAGTGTGAAAAATTTATACTCAACAAAAACATTCAAATCGAAAATGGCAACAAATTTCTTCCGAAATTTAAAAAGTACATAACATTACAGAATGTTTTTAGAATTGCTTGCAATTTATTTAATTTTTTTTTCATGTACGTGTGTGAATTATGTGAATTATTTTTAAATTAAAAATGGACTTTAGGATCAAATGTTCTCCGTTGAATTGCGATACCAGAAAACTAGGAAATCGTGCGCATGTAAATTTCAGCGGCGAACAATTTCTTTTTTTTTGTTTTACGATTGTCCAGTGAAAGCAAAGTTGGTGTATAAAGCAAGGGTGCATCATACACCGCGGCTCACGACGCGGCTGAATATTTAAGCTCTTTTTTTTTCGTTATCTCCTGATTAATGCACTCTGCCCATCGATCAACAATCCCGCGTATCTTTCCGCGTAGTGACGTCCCGGGCGACGTTACAAGGCTTGCAATTTCTGTGCGAAACGCGCACCTGTTTCGCAGGCATATATTTCCTCCAAGAACCATACACGACGAGAACGACGGCCGGTCTGGTCTCGCGTAAAACTCTGAATCATCGGGCGGCCGGTGGCCATTTTTCAAAGTTGCCCGAGCCGCGCTGCATTAATAACCAAGCGCGGCTTCGTGCCGTGCGCGAGCGACGATAACAATGAGAACAAAGAAGTCGAAGGGGTGGATTTCAATCTGTACGCGGGGGCTGTGTCGAGCTCCGTGGCGCGGCGCTTCATGTAGCCACTCGATAATATCCTCGACCGCATAAGGGGGGCCCCGACGAACACACGACCCTTCAAACGCGCTCGAGGTAATCGTCGCCCGAAGCGCACTCGCGCTGCTATCGCGCTTACGAGTCCACGACATAATTACTTTGTCGTCAGATCTTAGCTCGAGACAACATCGTTGCGATTACCGGTAATTCGATAGGGAGTAAAGATAAAACTATAAGACGTTGAGTAATTGGTTTTTAGGGATTAGGGAAATCTCTGTCAATTGTTGCTCACTTGTTACGTCATCCTTGAGCTCGTGTGTTACGTTAATACCCAATATTGGTGATGTACGATGCGCGTTGAAAACATCTGTGAGATGATAATTAATTGAAATATTAACTTAATGCACACACACACACGCGAAGGTTCTTCCTGATGATAGTTCAAATTAGTAATATAAGGAGCTATACAAGCTAGTAAAAAAAAAAAAAAAAAAACACAGTCAATTTCAGTCGCTTTACGTTTTCGTTCTTCGACGTTAGATGAGGTTTCAGAGATATATAATACAAGAGGACGTAGTCTAAAGATGTACGTATCAATCCCGCAAATGATCTATGGACGTAAAACTGTGATTTATTTAATGGACTCGAAATTACAGTAATACAAAACGATGCCCGGCCGTAGAATTTTATTACTCGAAACGTCTTTAATATTACTCAACTGTTCAGGTTCCTCATCTATCTCCCCGACAGGATTTCAAATCCCGCTGTCAGTTTACCCATCTGTTGCTAAGATGGATGTTATAGATGTCCGTATTGAGGTCAAACAAACTATAACTGTATCGCTCAGGCACCGGCACCGTATTTCTACAGCCCCATAAAAGAAATATATTGTTGTTTTTCTATCAATTCTGAAGAAATAATAACACATTTTATCTTTGAAAACTATCAAAGTTGCAGTAAAAAGAAAAAAAAACGGGTTAAAAACAATCTCAAAAATCTTGAACGAGACAAGCTATTTACGACGGGCCCCGGCTCTATGTTTTCTTCTCTTTGTCGTTTATTTTTTTTTGCTGCGAACTAACGACGAATATAAAATGTTTTTTTGCATCGGACCCAAAGAACGCGCAGTAAAAGCGTTTTTGGACACATTTGAATCGAGGCGAAGAGAAACTTCCAACGAACGGAAGTTCTTATATTGTCACAGTCACGTACTAACAAACAACTCGTTATTCACTTTATAGCGCGTTACATAAAGTAAGCACGCTTCCGATACGTGTAACAAATTTAATAAATTCATTCGTGATCCTTATAAATTTAATAAACTAGCAACAAAAGTACATTGAACTTGAATGTTTGCAAAAAAACTAAATTGAAAAAAACTAAATTTTGAAAGAAAAACTTTTATTGAAAATAATCGGAAAAGTTGGAGAAGATGTAAAACTTTATTTATCGCGAGATTTCCATTGCATCCCAAAGTCTTTCGGAGCTCGAATAAACCGACTAATGGCGCGCAACGACCGGTCGATGTGCCTTTTCTCGCTCGCTGTTGCATCGTGAACGTACAATAATTTCTGGGAAGAGTTCGCCGCGAACTCTGCGCCGCCAGCCTGTACAGCACATCAATAATGTCGGAAGACCGGAGGAGAAGGTAATCGCGCCGGCCGGGGAATTTCGGTTCTTATATGATATCGTTCTTCAACCAGCTCCCCTTGATTGCGCATTAATCGGAAATCGCGTGTGTAACATGTTGCATAAAAATCGACGCGTTTTTAATAATCGCCGGTTTCGTATTTCCAACCGTTTGTTATTTAAGACGAAGATTGAATTACGAAAAATTGCGAACAATTGCAATTCAAAAACTGTTGTTCGAGCGAATTATTTTTCTTGGTTGTGAAGTTTCGCAATTTTCGCGATTTCAAATAATATTTATCTCGTAGAAATAAATTGGCGAAATAAAAGTTTACTCGCGATTTATACGGAAAGTAAAGCTAAGCGAGGTTTGCGTTACACAAAAGCGTTCTCCTGCGTGCTTGAATCTATTGCAAAGCTGGTAGGTCTTAACGCGGCGAGTTCGCGCGCGCGACTCGCTCGTGACTCGGCCGTGAGAAGCGATTAGGCGAGGGGAAAAAAAAAAAGACCAGGTATGAGGATAATGAGTGGCCGGCGAGGAGAATAGCAGAAGCGGCGGCGTAGAAGGGCGCATGCTCGTGCCATAATTTTCGGGACGAATTAAAATTCTTCGACGATACACCCGGATAATGGAAGCTGCACGATATACTTAGCATAGATAGAAGCGTCGGATGTTGAATGGAACGCGATTACGGTTATAAAAACAACTCGCAATCTATTTTTAATTCACTTGCGAAAAGAACGTTAAACGTAAACTCGGACGAACGCGCGATTTTATTACTCTTCAAAACAAAAAAGACAAATTTGTTTTAACAGACCTGAAAATAGAGGAATTATGTTGCAGTTTTGACGCGCCAAAATGGTGGATGGAAAACTGAAAATTTTTCAACGAGAAGTAATTTTTTTTCAGAATTGAAATAAACCTTGTGAGCTATGATCCATCCGTCTGTGTGTGTGTGTGTGTGGATAATAATTAATTAAAATACTTCTAATTCTGTAATGAGAAGGAAGTGGCAAATACGAGGTAAAAACTAGATCTTCGGGTCAACAAACTTCTTTATTTGAAAAAATTATTTAAACAAACGTTTCGACCCCAAATTAGGGCCTTCCTGAGTGTCTAGATACTTCTAATTCTGTCGGAACGTTTTTTTTTTACGCTTAGTTTTTTTATTAATGATTTTCCTCGATCAAGTAGAATTCTCAAACGCCCTAATTCATTTGTACATTTATAGGCGCGCACATGTATGTGTAGAAGAGCTTCTATTTGCGGTTTCATAAATTGACAGGTAACATTAATTTGCAAAATCATGTGATATCAAATGGTTTAGTTGAATTCGCTGAATTTTGGCCAGATTGGGTGGAATTTATTACAACGCTAAATAATATCTCACCTATTGATTGGAGAGGTCAAACTTCGTTTGTGCATCCCAAATAAATGATTTCTAAATATATTTCGATTATAACTTAATTCCAATTAAAGATTTATTTCCACGTGAATAACGTCATTACCGTTAATCGATTCTTAAATGGGTGCGATTTCATATTTGATTATAATTCTGTCAAGAGAATTGAGCAACAAAATTCCGGGAGAGATAAATTTGAAACTTCCGTCCAATTAAAAATCATTTACGACTCGGCACACAGAACCGGGTGCCGATAACTTTTGACGAAGCGCTTCGTCGTAGATCGGAAAATGCTATTTGCGCGCGCACTGATTCGCTTATCATTCGAATCTTGTCTCGAAATAAGGAAAACGTGCCACGGAATTCCGGCGACGACGAGGCGACAGTCTGCAATCTTAATAATTTGCATTTCGTCGACGGCACTCGATAATGAGCAACCGGGGGTGTAGTATTTACCGCGGCAGTCCGCCTCGTTCCAACGATTGTCCACCCTCTCGAGTCTTCGGCCGATAAATAACTTCCTTTTTCCGGGCCGTCGCTTTAAGCCGCGACGAAGATAGAAGCGGAGGAGAGAATCAGAGAACGCGGCGTTTCAATTTCCACCAATTAGAAATAATTGCGATTAATTATCTCGGACTGAGAGAGAGTGAGAGAAAGAGAAAGACAGAAAAAGAGAAAGGAAAGAGCGAGAGGGAGAAAAAGAGAGAAAACTGGCATCTGTTTAAAGGACGCCGACCGTCTAACAGGAGGAGCGAATAATTGAATCGCCCGAAGTTCCGACTTCGACAATGAGTGTTTCGTTTCACCTGGAACAAGCTTTCTTTGCCGGCGGCGGGGCAAAGCTTGGCACGCTGTTAGTCTTTTGTTCCGGCGGAGCTTTCAATTAACGGCTGAACCATGCGATCCGTCGAAGTAGCAACTGAAAATAAGGAATCCCCGCGGATAAAGAAAGCCGCGCGACGCGTCGGTTTTTCCTCGCGGTCGGAGAAACGCAAAGAGTCGCGACAAATCCTATATAAAAAAGGGCATTTGGACCGAGAAATGCGCGTTTGGAGTCGAATATATCGCACCTATTGTTGCCTCTTTTCCGCGTTGCCAATTGGTTGGTTGGTTGATCGAGTCGAATCGAATCGGTAAGATCGAGAGAGTAAATAATGAAAAGCGATTTTGAGACAGTTCGTCGTATATGTAGAGAAAATTAAAAACGTAACTAAAATCACGTGA
>NW_018020616.1:0-11369 GCF_002006095.1 Pseudomyrmex gracilis
TTTTCTAATGTAATATTTTTGGACCGGTTTTTTCTCGACGACTTCTTATTTTCAACAAATTGCGAACGATTAGTTCGCCTTGCGTCGAAATCGACGCCCTGGACCTTGCAAATTGCGAGGAAATCACGCGATCGCGGTCGTGTACGCGGTTTTATATTTCGCGAATTGTTTTATTTTAAACTTTTGCCACTTTTTCACTTTTTGTTAATTATCTATTAATATTGATTAAAGAATACATTGTTTTTGCGAGAATTGTACGATAAAGTAAGAAATTTTAGAGACATTCTATCGGAAAAGTATATCGGGAAAGAATATAATTAGCAGATATTTCTTTAATTTTTACGACTTACTTAGTTTTGATTTTTTGAATATACGCGATTAAGTATCATTACTAGAATCCATCCCGTAAGAGAAAATAAAGTACGCGTACGAAAAGTTTTACGTAAAACTTTTAATTACGCGTTTTACTTCACTTTAATTTAGATATCAAATTTTTAAATATGTTTTTGACTTTGCTTTTTCGATCCGTTCCGTTTTCGATAAACAAATTTTGCAAAGAAATTGCAAACTGATGCTTCGTCAAAGTAACGGAGCAAGATAAAATAGCAGAAGGCTGCGCCTTGTGCTATTCGTGCGCCGCGCCAAATTACAACTCGTAAGCGTGTTTCTTGTTCATCTTATTGGTTCTTTAACAATTGTTACTCAGGAAGGTGTTCTTGACAACATATGTTAACTTTATTGAATTCGGAAGGTGATGACCTTTTGTAAATATTTACCCATAAAAACTTTATTCAAATGTAAAAAATAATATATAAAGATTGTATTAAAATAAGAATATATACTTCTTAAAGATAGATATTTTTAAGTTTGATACCAGAATAATAATAGAATTTCTCAAGTTCTTATTTATCTTATATGCAGTATACTTGTGAACACTGTGGTTTATACAAAACTTTTCTCATACACATATAAAGACTACGAGAGAAAAACTCGATAAGTTTTTTTTTTCGATATGGCAGGATTCTGTTTTTCATTTCATTTGCTAGTTACAATGGAGTATTTTAATTAAGATAAATGTCCCAGTATCCTGACATATCCAGGTATCCGGACAATAATGCAAATTCCATTCATTTTGTATCTTAATCTTTAATATAATTTTAAAAAACAAAACTTTTTATCGTAAAGTATAAACATTTATTAACATAAAGTAAAATAATAATATAACATTGAAAATTATTAGTTATATATGCATTTTGTCCGCTTACTGGGGCATTTGCACATTTTTGTATTTTTATTCAAAGAGATACATCTAACGTAATTCAGAAAGTTATTAATAAGTTTATTGTTTCAGTTTTCAATAATTGATTGTATCAACTTGTAATAAAACAAAAAAATTGTTTAATTTTATGATACTTGTACGCATTCAATCAGTAGATATTTTGCCGCTATTCCTTAAGCGTCTGGATACTGGGACATTTACCTTATCTAAGGACGAAAGAGAAAAATTCTTTACAGATTCTAAGATATAAGCACTTTTATAAAAAAAAAAATAAAAAAAAACGTGTTCAAATACACATACGTTTCGAACTTTAAAATCGCTCTCCTCTAAACTCACGAAAATGTGACTTATCAAGTTCTCTCCTGTAATCTTTATATCTAAAAGTATTCTAATACTGTGATGTACATATATTGTATGTATAATTTCGGTAATTATTTAGAAAGCGAACTTCCTCACCGATTTCAATGAGATCGAAATATGTTGTTAAGGACGTTATTCTGAACAACTTTTCCCTATACACGTTACCGCCGGTCGGCTTTCGTTTTCGAGTTATAAACAAAAGAAGGTTTATTACGATTATTACGATTATCTCTGAAAGTAATCACGTTATGGGAAATCTAGCTCCAATCGTTTTCATGTTAGAACGTTAAGTCCATTGCATTTACGTATATATTACAATGCGTTACGTGATGCGTGATAACCTCAATAAACTCGAGTTGAAACGAACACAAGTTCAAATCAATTGTTGCACAAAATTATTATTTTTTTTTTTATGTTCGCGTTGTAAGCGTATAGGCGCTGCCCCCCTTGCTTACACGTGTTATACAAAATAAAAAAAACATATTAACTTAAGAAATCGACACAATGTTGGAAAATTAGTATTCAATTATAAAAGTTCTTTTGTTTATAACTTGAAAACTAAAGCCGAGCGGTGGTAAGATGTATAAGGAAAAGTTGTTCAGAATAACGTTCTTAACAACATATATTTCAAGCTTTTTGAAATCGGTGAGAAAGTCCACTTTCTTAAATAATTACCATAATTCAATATTTAAGACATTATATATTGTCAAAATAAGCTCCGAGAATCTATTTCTTACTTTTGTATTAATGGACGGAAAATAACGCTCTCGTTTACACTCTACTATATTATATAATTCTTATTTTTTTATCTCAGTTTTTTAGTTTTCTCTTTAATATTAATAAGTCTCGCGTAGCGTATTAATTAAGATATTGCATATATCTAGAATATAAATCTTGTTAACTCTTTCATTTTCAAATTGTGTTATACTTGCAAAATCTATTTTTTTTTACTTTTTGTGTGCATAGTATATGACAAGTCGTGAACAATAAGTCACTGTAAGTACTAAAAATTTATAGTTCGTAACATATATTATAGATTTCTAGTATTTGCAGTGAATTTCGAAACGGAACCGTGTATAAATTTGCATTGCAAAGTTATAATTACGAGTATTTTATCTTGTTTTTATATAACTAAACATATGTGATTACTAATGTGCTCTTTGTTTTTTTATACATGAACAGACAAATCTGTTTTATAAATGTTTTACATTATAAATGATGTAAAAAAATTAAATCGTACTATAAAAAATAGCGATATTTACTTGTCAAGAATACATATTTGTTCAAAATTATCCAAAAACCTAAAACAAAGAGAAATCTATTTTCAACTTTGCTTTATAGTTTTCATTAAATGCTTTAGAATTTTACGCGTTTGAAAACATTACATAAAATTTATATTCTGTTATTGTTATTTTAGCTTGCCATAGTTACTAGTAATTATTTTACACTATACATAGCGATAAAAACAACAAGAGTTATTTGCAAAGCAGCATCCAAAATCTTATTGTTGCTAGCAGTGCTTCTAAACGCAGCAGGTTCGCCCATTTGGAATGTATGAGTGGGACTCGACATTCGACCGTCACCGCCATTGCTAAACGCAAGCACTCGCAAGTGATACGCTTTTCCTGGACTTAAGTTTTTGATGTCAGCTTCCAGTTTGGAGCCGCCCGGTATAATCGTATCGTTTGCTGTGCTCATGTCTTGATCGACCTCCCATACGCGTATTTTATATCCAATCAACGGCTCTTCTTCTAGACTTGGCTGTACGTAGCGCCAGACAACTCTCACTGTCGATGGATTTACTCCGTATACATTCACTGAAGATGGCGGTTTCTGTGGTGCCTTGCGGTAAGTTCTCTCCAAGTATCGCTCGCTTTCCGGACCCTCTCCGGCAGAATTATATGCCATTACCTTTGTAAAATTTACCAAATCTTCATTAGATAAAAATAATAATAAATTAGATATACATATATATTAAATTTTATATAAAAAGTGCGTCAATCTTAAATACTTCCTTTTCTAAGTTTGATAGTAATAATCTCGTATTTAACCTGCCTCTAAATTAGTGAAAATATTTTTCAACAAAAAAAAAATTATTTTGTAAATGTTCAATATAAAGATGCTCTGATGACTTTGATCTTGACATATGTCGAGAACACTCTTTTAAGTAGTCCTTAAGAGATTTTAGCCGTCGCTCATTGTTCATTAAAACGTTAATAAAAAATATAATCACACAAATGATTGTTAAAACCAATAAAAGTTAAAAATTTGGTAAACTATAAACTTATGTAGAACCTTTTCACGTGAAAAGTGTGTGCATAGAGACAGTGTTCTGTTCCCTCTACGGGAGACTCTTGAGTTTCTTGATAGTAAAGCTTTCCCTAGAAGGAAGGCCTACCTCCACGTAAAGCGAGATTCTACATGAGTTTTCAAATTTTCATGTTGTGTGAAATTTTGTCTGTTGATATGCTATCTCTTGATGCTAAAATGACGCGCCCACAGTGTTCTCATTAGGAGATGTCGATCTTCTGCTTATATTACGGAAAGTATAGTTAATTAAAATATATAAGTCGCGATAGTAATGGGAATGTGAAAATGTTGTCGCAGTACTTAAAACAAACTATATATTGTGGAGGTTATCGAAGCAAGTAAAAAGAGAATCATATGGTACTTGGCGGAGAAAAAGTCCGTCACTCCTATTCTACATGTTAAAATAAGTATCATTTTTTCAAATATTTTTTGCTAATAACTTTTTAATGAACAATGAGCGACGGCTAAAACTTTTTGATTGTTACTCAGGAGTGTCTTTAACAACATATGTGTGTGTCAAGATATTGTATAATCGTATTTACCTTATTTCTCCTAAGATTTATAAAGATATAAATATTTCCTAAATAAAAGTTACATATTTTCTATTCTACCTTTACGAAATAATATGTATCCGGTTGCAGTCCCACGACTAGCGACCAAGGACGTGTGGTGCGCGACAAGTAATAAGTCGCATCCTCTTCGCGATTACTTTGCTTCCAATATTTAATTCTATGACCAATTAATTTGCCTCGTACTCGTTCGCGTGTCTGTTCGATCGGCACCCAACTAACGTTCAAACTAGTGCTATTGTAACTCATAGCGACTACTTGCTGTGGCGCAACCTGCGGCATATCTTCCGCGCTGTATATCGTCCGCACTTCCGATATAGGACCCTCACCTATGTCATTAATTGCTTGCACTTTTACTTCATATTCTGTGTAGTAATATATTTGTTGAATTTGCACAACACTACTGCCGACGTTGCCGTACTTGTCCAAAGACAACGATTGAAACTCTGTATCATGTCCTTTGCGACGCCAGAATATTTTGTAATAAAGTCTAGGACCGTTCTGATCGGACGGACCGAGAGGATCCCATGTGATTGTGAGATCTCCAATTTTGCCGCCACCTCCACCTATATTTGACGGTGCTTTCGTAGGTCTTTCGGGCGCTGTGCTATATTGAGGTGATGGAGCTGATGGAGGACCATAACCAAATTCATTGAAAGCCGATACGCGAAACAAGTATGTAGAATAAGGATTTAAAACATTCGTTATGGTTGCCTGTTTTCGACCGGTATATCTATCGATTTCAATAGCCGTAATATCTAAAAAAAGTAAAAAGAACTTTGGAATATATTTATCCGGAAAAAGCTATAGTAAAAATAGAGTAAAACAGATATAATATAAAAAATATTATAGAAAAGTTAACACAAACAAGAAGTTAGTCACGCACGCGCACAAAATAGTTTTGTTGAAATAAAATATTGTGAAAGTTATGATTATTGAAGACTGAGCTTTTACTTACTTTCTATAAGAGGAAACCATGTGTGATTCCAATTAGTTTGCGCACTGATTGTATACATAGTTATTGGTCTACCGTTCAAGGCACCATCGGTCCATTGTAATGTGGCCGAAGTTTTGAGGATATTCACCACTTGCACTCCACCGGGCGGTCCAGGCGGTCCTTCCACGATTAAATTGGTCTTGCTTGAAATTTCACCGACTGCACTTCTCAAGATGCATTCATACTCTCCGGCTTCAGCAAACGTGGTGTTTATAATATCCAAATATTCACCGTCGATATGCCATCGTGGGTTATTTCGTAAGTCTTTATCGCGAATACGCATACCGTTGTGCTTCCAAATATATGCTACATCCAACATTTCATCTGTGTAACCTAAGCAGCGCAATGTCTGATTTTGGTTGTAAGACATAAGTAACCGTGGTGGCAATCTTTCAATAAATTGTGGTCCGCCTGAATAACAATATTATTTATATATAATGTTTATCGTTAATATACTTATTTTATTAATATATTTAGTTAATAATGTTTGATGTTTATATATATACACGCGCGCGCGCACACGCAGACGCACGCATGCACACGCACGCACGCACGCACGCACACACACACACACACAATTTCTTTTATAAATTAAAAAATATCTAAGATAGTTTAGATCCAAGATAATTTTAGAATCAATTAAAAGCTTCAACTTACGTAACACAATTAATCGTCCACGAGTTTCATCGGTACCATATTGATTTGTCGCTGTGCACACATACGTTCCTTCATCATCTCGCGACACCGGACTAATAATAAGATTTCCTGTATCCAGAATCTTTCGTCTTCCTCCTGATCCGATTACGTTTCCATCTTTCTTCCATACAAATTTTGGTCTAGGCGCGGCTTCTGGTTTACACACAATTGTGACATTACCTCCTTCTGCGGCATACGTCTCGGATTCCATAGGCCGTTTTTTAAATGAAGGTTTTAATGCTAAAAGTATTCAAAAAATTAATATTTTATTACACATAACATACTTTACTTTTTGATAGTATAATTTCTTTCACACATTATTTCTGTCATAAATTATAATAAAATATAAGAACATTTAAATAAATATGTTTAGTATTTTTTATAATAAATAAATTTTATTATAAATTTGTTTTTTTTTTATTTAAATACTCACACAGAACTCTAAGTTGCGCTGACGAGTATGTTGTTTTGTGCGCATTTGTTGCGCAGCACTGATACATAGCCTGATCTCTTTCGGGATCAAGATGTTTTATGCTCAGCACGTTATCTCGTATATTATAGCGATCTCTGTCTTCTGGTGGTAAAGTATACATGTCCAAAAGTTCACCGTTTCTAAACCAAGTGTAATTAACATCCGGTATGCCAAATGCCTCACAAGTCCAAGTTAAATCTGCTCTGTTATCCATATGCTTATCGACCAAAGGAATGGTAAAATTAGGTGCTGCTTCTATTTTCAATTGTATGGAGTTCTTAATTAACTGCTTGTCGTTGAACACGTGGCAAACGTATTCGCCCTGATCTTCCACGCGTACGCGAGGTAATATCAATACTCGCTTATAATTCATCGTATACGCTCCGCGCGGCAAATCGGAACCTATCCTTGTCCAATTGTACGACGGCACGGGACTAAGAATGTATTCATTATAGTCATAAAAGTTCATATACTCTTGCACGTAGAAAAAATGTTAAAATATAGGAAAATATATTAAATGTTAAAATACAAGAAAACTTACTATCCAAATGCAATACACTCAATTCTTACATCTTCTCCGGCTATTGGCGATCCTGGGAATGCCTTTGGAAACGTATTAGGAAATTGAAGCTGTTGAAAGGTAGCTAAACCACAAAAAGTTATTATATTTAATAATTATCTATTACACTGTTGAATATTTAGAGTGCTTTCCATCTATGTACACAGGTAACACTGTGTAACACAGTGTCCACTGGTGTGAGTGAGATACTGATATGGTCTTTCTAACACTAATAGAAACTGTGTTACACAGTGTCACCTGTGTACATAGCTAGAAAGCATTCTTAAAAACAAATTTAAAGATATAAATACAGTGCATGTCCACCCTTAATGGGAAAAATGGGCCATTTCGTCCATTATCAGATGCGCTTTGAATATTACACGAATAGTTCCCTTGATCGATTGTTTCCAATGCTGAGAAATAAAGTGATCCATCATATGAGACAAACACACGTTTATCTTCCTCAACAAGTTGAGGGAAGAAATCACGTGCCCATAAATATTTGATGCCTGAAAGTTCCTTTGGTGCATCACAGTCAATTACTTTGCCCCAATGATTATTTCCACGTTGTCCTGTCCGTTTTAAGTTAAACTCTTTAATATTCTCAAATGACAACTGCACACTCTCAGATATAATTGTGCCAAATTTGTTAGTTGCTTTGCAATGATATGAACCATGATCTTTCTTCTGTAAGTTAAAAGTAATAAAAAATATAAATATGTAAAGATGATAGTATAAAGCTTCGAGAAATTTCAAATAAATAATGAATCTTGGCTATTGAAGCAATAACACTGTTGTTAGAGTGTATGTGATTAAATCCGTTTATTATACAATTAAATAAATAAATAAGCATGAACGCTTTCGACCTTGTATTAGGTCCTTTTCAAATGCATATCTACAATAAATAACGTGTAAAAACAAATATTAGAATACAAATAATAAAAATTACAAAAAAGATTTGAACAAAAATCGCAAAAAATACAAAATATACAGAGTCACTTACAGATTATATTGTAAAAAATAGGTCGTTCAATGTTGATCGTGGATATCCACACTAGCCATCCCGACCAACACTTTACAAAGGTGGAAATGCGACTGGGAAACAACGCATGTGTAAAGACAAAATTCAAATTTAACGAAAAAACATATCAATTTACGATGTCTTATCGACAAACGGTAAATAGGCATTATCTAAATTATCTGTATCGCACTGTAAATTAAGTCCGCTGACTTGACTTTTTATGTGGAGCATTTCTGACACCAACCTTTTTCTGTATGATCTCTCAAAGTCCAAAATTTCTACATTATCCCACTCAAAATCATGTGAAAATTGATGTCTATGTTCAGTAATTACAGACTTCTGAGTGGAATTTCTATTGATGTGACATTTATGCTCCTTAATTCTGGCCTGTAACATTCTGCCAGTTTGTCCTACATAAGAAGCTGCACAATCGCGGCAATTGATCTTATATACCACGGAAGGATGTGAAAAAAGAGGTAAAGGATCCTTAAGAACGTTGATGAATTTTCTCAGTTTGTCTAGGTTAAAATAAGCTAAACGTGTGTGAGAGTCAGTAGGAAATATATTAGAAAATCTCTCAGAAAATTTATTGATATAAGGTAAGACAAACCAGTGATGCTGCTTTTCATTAGAATTCTTGTTAGACAAAAAACCTTCTTATGTCATTATTTTTATAAAAATTCTGTTTCAGTCTGATTATAAGATTGTCAAAAATAAAGTCCATAGGATAATTATTGTCAAGTAATAAATTAAAAATAAAGTCAAAGTTTTTTGAATGAAATTTCGGATGTGATAAAAAGAAGGCTCTGTCCACAAGGCTAATAACCGTGCCTTTTTTTGACATGTAGGATGGTTAGATAAAAAGTTGAGGTATCTACCCGAAAACGTAGGCTTGTGATACCAGTCATGTATTAATTTATTATTATCTTTAATAATAGTCATGTCTAAAAAATTGAGCTATCACCACCCACCTCCAAAGTGAACTGAAGACGTGGATGATAATTATTGTACAGATTTAAAACAGCANCAAATTGCTCTTTAGGAACCATAAGAGCTATGTCATCAACGTATCTTACATGTAAAGGTGGACGAGAAGTTTTGTCTTCCACTTGTCAATAATCAAAAACTTACTACAATTAGGAGAGAAGTTTTGTCTTCCACCTGTCAATAATCAAAAACTTACTACAATTAGGAGAGAAGTTTTGTCTTCCACTTGTCAATAATCAAAAACTTACTTTTATATTTATACTTTTATATTACACTCTAACAACAGTGTTATTGCTTCAATAGCCAAGATTCATTATTTATTAAAAAATATAAATATTAAAAGAACATTTTCAAGATTTGAAAAAGTAATCAAAGTGATACAAAATTAGGCCATTTAAGAGCCAAAAACTATTCATGATGCATAAAAAACTTTTTTCTATACCAAACACATAACATAATTACTTCAACTGGTTCATAGATGATCAGTGTTCCTCCACTCACAGTATATCTACTATTTAAAAGAGGATCTATTTTTGTTGCAATACGTCGATCATCTTTATAATCTTCTTTAAACCATTCATATGTTGGAGTAGGATAACCACTAGCTAAACAGCTCAATGCGATGTTGTTGCTTGTCTTGCTCTTAGATACAGCAAATACTTTATTAACAGGCTGTTTTATAAAATATGGACCTCTAGGTATCTGAAGAGGGTTATCAATATCCACACCATAGTGATAAGTTCGATTGTCTTCTAATAACACATATAGAGTAGTAATATGTGCTTCACAGATGTACAAAAGCATTTCTCTACCAGTAACTTTTTCTAATCCCCATCTTCTGAGATTATTGGAGTAAGAATATGCCAAATAATCTCTTCCTACTGTATTATCATTAGACTCAGGCAGAAAGGCATTATCCATATTTATTAGAGTTGTACCGTCAGCTTCATTTATCCATATACCACTTTGATATTTTACTCCAGTGTACCATGTATGATGTTGTGGATCTTGCCTTAGCAACTGATAGAGCACAAAGCTATGCTCATCCAAAGAGTTAATTGTGAGTAAATCACTTTGAAATGCCTGACAGTTCTTTCGCGCATCCTCTCGTAGTCTCAATGGACTTTTAATAAAGCGATAGCATGATTCTTGAAATCGTATCCAATGTTGAGGACACTCATAAATTGATTCTCCATGTAAGACATTTTGCGCAAATGCTGACAGAATAAGCGAGAATATCGCCACAACATTCAATAAATACATCATTTTGACTATTTTATAATTACATAAACATTGTAAAAATTCAATAATATACAGTATTATTTCAATACTGTATAGTACTCATATACTAAACTCTGACTAAAGGATTAAACTGCAAATATATTAAAATTAAAAGAATTAAGAAAATTCAATTCTTAGAAGACACTCCTTTGTAGATGACGTTCTTATTGAACTCTTCTTGATTGCTAGAACGTGATAATTTCATTTAAACGTTCAATATCAGCAGTAGAAATCGGAATGTTTACTTAAACACACACTAAACCTCTGTTGTATGTACACGATGTAAAACAAATTGAGCCTCAAAAGGTAAAATAAAAAAATTCGAACATTTGCACAAACGCGACGCTACATAACGCTACAACATTATCCAGGACACTCCCTAGGTTTGTTCTTTTTCTCTAGGTCTGTTTGTTTAGCTGAACTGGGAGTCGATTGTGTATCCATGCAATGTAGTGAAAATCACAAAAGTGAACAAATTTACTAGTTGTTGACCAAAAAGATCATAGATATTTTAGTAAATTCGCTCACTTTTGTAATTTTCACTACACTGCGTGATACAGAATCAACTCCCTGTTTTTAAAAAACGAAAAATGAATAGTGCAAGAAGTTCAGCTAAAAAGAACAGACCGCAAAGCGCTTGTTAACAATGGGTGTTTACGATAACTCAAGTTCAAGTTAGTTTTACTAGGACCGAAAATTTTGTAGACATGACCATCTGTAATCCGCATGATTCATGACAACTTAACTCAGCGCTGTCTTGTATCGCTTGAGTTGAGTTAACTGTGGTTAGCTGGTACGTAGCAGAGTAATATCGAGGATACAATAAAAAGTAATTTCA
>NW_018020616.1:12529-14289 GCF_002006095.1 Pseudomyrmex gracilis
TGATAATTTTACATAATTGTAAGTTTAAGTAAATTTAATCTTAGTATAAATTAATGAAAGCATATTTTGTTTCATACAATTTTGTGAAATTACTTTTTATTGTATCCTCGATATTACTCTGCTACGTACCAGCTAACCACAGTTAACTCAACTCAAGCGATACAAGACAGCGCTGAGTTAAGTTGTCATGAATCATGCGGATTACAGATGGTCATGTCTACAAAATTTTCGGTCCTAGTAAAACTAACTCGAACTTGAGTTATCGTAAACACCCAGGGACTCTACAAAAAAGTTACTCGTGTTGTCATCTAGTGTCAGATTTTGGTAATGCTGCCTTGTGTACATTATCTAGCGGTTGCTCACGTGGTCATGATGGACATGTTTATATTATCTAATTTTAATACAGGTCGTAAGTAGTTCAATCCCTGTAGAAGTTTGTTTCTTTAATATACGGTAAACGTTGTAAAGATTAATCATGCTAAGAATACTTTGCCACTCGAATGGCTTGTCACTACTCGTTAAGAGGACCACGAAGATCGTCTGTATACCAAGTATAAGAAATCTAAATTTGTTGGAGTATCAGAGCAAGGAGCTTTTGCGAGACTCCGGTGTATCGGTGCAAAATTTTGCCATTGTCGACGACTTGAGCAAAACAAATTCTGCTTTGGAAAAATTACGTACGTACATACTTATTTAATTATAGGAAGTTCTTGTTTTTGATATATAATTTATTAAAAAAGAATGTAACTTTTTTATCTAAAAAACTGCATTGTGTTTGCTAGATAGTTTTTCCATCATACAATGTTTTGTAGAATTACTATATGCATTAAGTACTATGATTTTTTTCTTTATACTATGTAATGGTATATGTGATGGTTCTACCATTACATATGAAGACCATGAGAAGAACTTAAGTCAAATTTTTTCAATTTTCTGTTTTTGATCTTATTTGGTAATTAAGATGGATTATTTTAATTATCCAGTGAGAAAAGGAAATTTTTGATACCAAGATATAAACATTTTTATAAAATTGTAACACAGAAGTACATATATATTTCAAACTTTAAAATTACTCTTCTCTAAAATTACAAAAAAATGTGACTTATCAAGTTCTTCCTCTGTGGTCTTCATATGTAATATATAGGTCTATAGTTTATTTATTATTGCAGATGCAAATGAATATGTTATTAAAGCTCAAATCTTAGCTGGAGGTCGTGGTAAAGGCTGGTTTGATACTGGATTTAAAGGTGGTGTGCATCTTACTAAAGAGTAAGTAATAATTATAGTTTATACTTTTGTACAAATACTTTATAAAGTATTATAATACGTTTTTTTTTTTTCAAGTAAAACATTCTTGATGATAAACATTGTTGTAATTTGTTTCTTTTACAATAAATTTATATATTGTAGTACAGGGGTCGGCAACTAGGCACTGCTCGCGGGCGCCCGCGGGCAGCGTAATTGCCCGCGTGCAATAAGTAAACAGAGGGGATAGAAAAAGAGCATCGCTTATAAACTGAAATGTGCTGCAACAGGATCGGCATATTTTCAAGTGGTACCCTCATGAAAATTCTTCCTTACACAAACTCTCTTTAGTTAAAAGAGAGAAAGAGAAAGAGAAAGAGCTAGAAAGTGAGAGAAAAACATTATTACACAATTTTTTATTATAAAGTATAAATTAAAAGTGCGTAGTTTATTAAATAAAGAAGGGTATATTTTAAATTTATTTAGAAGTGCTACTTAGATATTTATGTTTAAGT
>NW_018020616.1:14668-16633 GCF_002006095.1 Pseudomyrmex gracilis
TATTATATATTAGTAGTAATATTATCTCCTGAGTTCTGAATAATGTTGATCATAATATGGGTGCGTAAAGGCCGGGCAATCGCGGGCGTTCGCAGGTGCCCGTGCCCGTTTTCAGCGTTTTGCCGACCCCTGTTGTAGTATACTAAAAACCATATCACATAATAACCAATATTTTCTATAATATTCATATTTTCTATAATGTTTGTTTATTTAAATATATAATATGTGTGTGTGCATGTATATATATTTAATACATGTGTATCTTGGTATTTTACTATAAACATATATAATAATGTGATTTACATTAAAAAATTTTTTAACCTTTTTTTTAACAGCCGTAACACAGTTATAAATTATGTGAAGAACATGTTAGGTCATAAGCTTATTACTAAACAAACTTCAAAAGATGGTATACTAGTGCAGAAGATTATGATTGCTGAGTCAGTAGATATTGCACGTGAGACTTATGTTTGTATTCTTATGGATCAGCAGCACAATGGTCCAGTGTTAATAGCTTCTCCAGCAGGAGGAATGGATATTGAGACAATTGCGGAAAAAACTCCCGAACAAGTCAAAATTGTTCCATTGGATATTTATCATGGAATTGATGACAAAATAGGAAAGGATGTGTGTACTTTCTTGGGATTTACTAATCCAGATATTCTTGAGAAGGCTGTATATGAGGTGAAAAATTTGTGGAAGCTGTTTGTGGACATTGATGCTTTACAAGTTGAAATTAATCCTCTGGTAGAAACTACAGACAAACAAGTTATAGCAGTAGATGCAAAAATTGCGTTTGATGATAATGCCCAATTTAGACAGCAAGATTTGTTTGCTTTAGAAGACGTTAGTGAAAGAGACCCTAGAGAAGTGGAAGCGACACGATTTAATTTAAATTATATTGCTATGGATGGCAACATAGGATGCTTAGGTAAAAGAATATAGTATTTTGTAATAGATAGAAACTAGTATAAGCAAAAAAAACATTTTTAATTAGAAATATTGATGTGTGTGTGTAAGATATTATTTTTATATAATCTTTCTTTCTGATTTATATCAAAAATATAAGTAATCAGATCAGTTTGTATAAGTACAAACATTATAAAAAAATTACTAATTTATAGTAAATGGAGCTGGTTTAGCCATGGCTACAATGGATATTATTAAATTAAATGGTGGTTTGCCAGCCAATTTTTTAGATGTTGGTGGTAATGTGAAAGAAGACCAGGTCTTTCAGGCATTTAGAATTCTTAACGAAGGTATTCACATAATTGAAGAATAACATTTTTACATATGTTTATGAAGAAAATAATTTTCTTTTTCTGCAGATCCAAAAGTCAAAGTTATTCTTGTTAATGTATTTGGAGGTATTGTAAATTGCTCAATGATAGCCAAAGGAATTGTCACAGCATCACAAAATTTAGGACTTAAAATACCGCTTATTGTAAGACTAGAAGGTAAACTTTCTTGATTTCTTGTGTTTTGATAAATTAATTTAAACATTATATACAGATATATTTATATACAAATTAATATATACAGTACGGAGCATCATATCGTGCGCCGTGAGGGGAGAAGTAGTTCTCCTCCGGCCGCTTCTTACTACCACGCACCAACGGCCCGAGATTTAATCTATATGTCGGCACGGTACAGAGGGGTGCGCCATATCGTTCCGCTCCAAGAGAAGTTTTTCTCTGAAATTTCTCTTCTGGCTGCTTCTACTACCGCGCGCCGTACTCTTTCGATCTCCACCAGCGGCCCGAGATTGAAGGAAAACGACGCGCGGTAGTAGGGACAGCCGTACCCTTACGAAAAAGAACTATTGCCGATTACATATAAATATTACTGGCAATTACACAAGAATATTATTAGGTATTACAGAAAAAATTATTGGATATCACAGAAAATATTATTGGATATCACAGGAAGTATTACAGGTTATCACTGAGAATATTACTGGCAATT
>NW_018020616.1:17157-26758 GCF_002006095.1 Pseudomyrmex gracilis
ATACAAAATATTTTTGTACAAATTTTTCAAAGAGAAAAAATGTTTTAAAAGTTGCTAGATTATTTACAATGATGTCTTTCCGCTCATAATATACCATTTTTATCTGTATAATATATATATGAGCGATATCTAGTAATATCTGAGTGTGATCCGCACACTCAGTGGTTATTACACACAGTAGTTTTTTTTTTTTGCTAAAAGTTATTACAGATACAATAATATTCGCCTCGATCATTACAGAGCCGCCATATTAATCACACGGCCGCATGTAATAATCACACAGCCGGCAGTAGTTCTTTTTCGTAAGGGTAGGGAGGAGAAATTTCCGAGAAATACTTCCCCTGGAGCGGAACGATATGGTGCACTCCTCTGTACCGATGATACATACTGACGCGGTTATCAATGATACCGACAGTCATATATTACCACAATATTATCACGAACATTGAAAAGATTACTTCTGTATTGAAAGTGCTCTGTACTGTACATACATTTATTATTTATTTATACATATATACAGGGTGTCCGGTAATTACCGTATCACCGTTCGTAGGCAGGTAGAAGAAGTAAAACTGAGAGTCAAAAAGTCCTGAACTATTTTTTGCTATTACATATAATAAAGGAGTAATTATTGAATAAATCAAGCCAATCAGCGTCGACCTTTAGCCGGGCGCACGTCAGCGCTTACGCACACCAGGCGCGTGGTTCAATTTTTTTTTTTTTTTTTTTTTACAAGGGGAAATCCTTTATGGATACCCCGGCCTGTAAGGGCAGACCAGGGTTATGTGGGACTTACTCCCGAAGGAGCGTACCCACTAAAACCACCTTGAGGCTCCTCGTGCGCTCTGGGAAAGAACCTGGAAAGCCGGAAGGCTATAACGTCCCGGTTTCCCTCCCGCGCCTGGGTGCCAGTCACATGGCACCGCATCCCCGCGACGACAGAAGGGAGCCTATCCCCTTCTACCGACTCCTGTGTTCGCGTGCAATGTCCGAGAAGGCCCTCACCTTCCCGGACTGCGAACTTTGACTACCCTCTCCCCCGCCCGCTGTGGGGTAGTCTTAGAGACATCCCAATGAAGCGAAGGAGAGGGCGAGTCCAATCCCTCTGCGCTAGAATCGGGGATTCAGTCCCCGATCCTTAACCGGGCCATAGGCTGACCCTGACGCAGGCGCTCCGCGTCCTTCTTAACCCGGAGCACCTTCTCGCAGAAGGCGAGGAAGACGAGGCGCGTAGTTCACTGACACTCGCCCGGCTAACGGTTGGCGCTGATTGGCTTGATTTATTCATTAATTACTTCTTTATTATATGTAATAGAAAAAAAAAAATAGTTTAGGACTTTTCGACTCAGTTCTACTTCTTCTACCTGCCTACGAGAGATATTACACTAATTGTCGGACACCCTGTATATGTATATACCTATACATATATAAATATATATTTATATTATGTATATATATTTATATATGTATATATATTTTCAAATTTAATTTTCATTGTATATTTTTTTTTTGTTATTTTTACGATATTAAAAAATGCATAAATGCGGAATATTCTTCTGATATTCTTCTGATGATTTATTTATAGGCACTAATATGACAGAGGCTAAGAAACTTTTAGATGAATCCGGATTGTCTATTCTTATAGCGAGTGATTTGGATGAAGCAGCAAAAAAGGCAGTAGCCTCTGTAAAGGTTTAAGTAATCAATATGATAATATACTGTCGACTTATCTTGTACAAGACTGGAATTTGGGGATTTGTATGTAAGGGAACACTCAAAGCTCATGTCACATCAACACAGGATAAAGAAACATTCTTTACACTGACTTTTTTTATAAGAATATAAAAAATTTTATACCTTTATACTTGCTTTTTTTGCGGTAGTATTTGGAACAGTCACATACGGTTATATATCTATCCAAAATACTAATATATAAGTAATATATTGTTGAAGTTTCATGTTTTCGAAGATTATTTTATTTGTTACAGTTGTAGAAAAATGTGCTATAATGTTACTATTTCAAAGTAATCAAATGTGCATTAAAAATTTGTAGAAACACACATACATGCGATATATCTAACTTGTAACATATTCAAAAATCTATTTTTATACATTTATTTAATATAACATAAGAATTACAGAAATGATATTCTCCATAAATTTAAGTTTCTGATTTCATTTATTTTTTATTATAATTCCGTACAAATAAATGTCGGTTGGTTTTCTTTTTATTGAATCATATGTGAGGTGTATACAGAATATAATTATGTTTTGTTCATTTTTATTACTATAAAAAAAATAAAATAAAATAAGTGTGTTAGTTGAAACTAACGGCAATTTTAACTGTTTTGCATTACATGCATATCCAAATGTAAGATTATAATAGTTTATTTTTTTATTTTTCTAATGTTGTGTATATAAATATAATACATTTGGTTCTTATTAGATATAAACTTAAACTCTTTTATATCTAAAAACAAAGAAAACAATTGTACTTAAATCTCTTTAATACAACTGTAAGTTTTTTTGTTACATAATTATTTGCTTATGTAAAGACTTGCGACACCTCAAGTTTTATTATTCATACATTTAAAATCTTGCGTGTTTTGTTACTGGATTTAACCAATTATTGCAATAAAATGACAGATGTAAGTATAAAAATGTAAAAAAATTAATTTTTAGATTTCCAATTTATATATTACTATAATAAAACATGACAATAATAAAAGAAGAGGTGTTATATTTGCATTGAGATGTTATAAAAAAACAAATGCTGCCATATATGATTCGCTCTCTCGATGTCGTGCAGTTATCGCTTAGCTGTCCATCGAAGGAGTTTTTACTTATAAAGACTCAGTGACCATATATGGATTAAAACGCGACTATGCGCGACTTTTTCTTGCCTTTCATATAGCACGTGTTAATGGGTCGTTCTTTTTATAGACATATTGACCGATTCTATAACATGTTGAGGAGAGCAAAAAGAAATGCTCAATTTAAAAGTGAAAGTTTTTCTGCACTTGAAAAAGCAGTCTCTAGAGTTAAGTTAAACTCTTTTTAATAATGTTATTATCCTACTTCTCGCTCTGTGAACATTTCAGAATTCGAATATTAATCGTCTAACAAAAAATGTAGAATTATTATTGATCTATAGCCAAATTCTCTACTTTTTGTGAAAAATGTATATTTTATAACGTGATTAATTGAAGAAAATAAAAAATGATTCAAAATTTGATGGACGAATGTTAAAAAGAAATTTTATTTTGATGTAGAAAGTTTGTACAAAATATATTATAAGTGTAAGAATGTTCGCGTATAGTCGTATGTACTTAATTTGTACTGAAACGCGACTTGCCCGAGAAGAAATTTCCTCCGGGAAGAATCATTTGCGGAAGCAACCGCTGAAACCACTATTGCGGCGAAGACCGATGTTCTCTTTGCAACATAATATCGCGACGCATAGCGCGTAACAATGACCGTTTTGGTTTTCTTCTCAGTGTCACGCTAGCCAGCAGACAACTGACTTGTTTCACTTTGTTACTTTTATATACAAATATAACGACCCGTTTCTCTCTCATACGCGTGTCACCATCTCGAGACGACAACGAGAAGACCGCGAGTTTCTTCGACGCGTGTGTGTGTGGACGCGCGCGTATATATAGATCCTCGCCCCTCGCATCCTAAAGGGAGCGGCGAAAGAGCGTGTACTATTCTTGGACATAACTTCACGAATAACTTCTCTTTCGATGTGCGTTCGACTCCCGGTATACGAACGGTAAAACGTCAGTAATCGTCTGCGAATCGCGCCGTGCCGATCGAGAACGCCGTGTCGATTTAATCTCGAAGAATGCTGCTCTGATGTGCGCATGTAAAATCCGCACCGGTACTTGGCTCTGCTTGCACTGACTACTATTTGGCAATTAACGCAATCAACACTTAGTTTTTAAACATATATTAACCGATGTCACTCAAAGTAGAAGTAACAAAACACTACTGTTGATGTTTAATATAAATTTGTTATTTTGACATTTCTTCCGTGAAACACGATCAGTTGTTTTCATTCAGAGCTAGTAGATTAAACTCAATGTTTTATCTTACTTTATGCGTGACATATTATCTTATGCGTGATTTTGACGTGTTAACTTTTAAACAGTAGATTTAAGTAGTTAGAAAAAACAGTTGAAAAAAATATTATTTTGTTTTTATATTCTTTTATTATATATCTGACATTAAATAATTAAAATGCGCTAAAGAAAAATTTTTTAATTAAAATTTGCTCATAAGTTTTCACAAAATGTATAAAAACAAGTTTTGTGATATTTTTTAATAATTTTATAAATTAAATATGTGAACAGTTTTATTTTTAGTATTCTTGCCGTGTTGTGTTCAAGTATTTTAATCAAACATTTGGTTCGAATCGAATGAGTTGTGCATCATGTATGAAAGAAAAACATGTCTCTAACTTATTAAAATCGACTTTGCTCTAAAAAGATACAAAAATGCACTATTACAATATATAAGAAAAAAATTAAATATAAATAAGAAAAAATAATACATATTTTTTAAACAATACATAATTTTTAATAACATAAATTTTAGAAGAAAATATATGTTTTATTATTTTTGCTTGTTATATTTTGTAGCTAATAGAAAATCAGTAAGAAATATCTAACGACTGAACGATCAAGTTTGAATGTTGAGAAAGTAATTTTTTTTTTTTTTTTTTTTGATTAATTTCAGATTGTTTACGATAATTTATTAAAAGAATAATATTTTTATTTAAAATGTTTATCTGTATTATGTTAATAATTAATATTTGGTAATCGTGTGTGACAGCTTAGAAAGTATATACAAATATTTTACATATAAAACATAATAATTATTATTTTAACATCTATGATTTGATAGAATTGTTCTTTTTTTATTTTAAGTTTATTAAACAATTAAATTATTTAGAATATTTAAATTGTGTGTGCCTATATGTATATATTTCTTCTATGTATATAGGTTTTGGTTTAAAACAGTATAAAGTGTTTGTCTCGATATAGCAAATTACAAGTGGTAAACTTCTCAAGTTCGATGATAAAATTTTGATAAAACTTTTGTGATTTAGTTTTAAATAAAATATTTTATCTCTATCAAATCTCTTCTTCTTAGCTTTGAAGTGCCGCGATAAACAAATCATATTTTAGCATCATCACAGTAACAATGTCTACATATAATTTGTAAATAATTCATGAACAATACAATATTATACATTTACAATATTATACATTAAGTTATATTATACATTTTTTATTGCTAATTATATAGATTTATATCTACACAGATTTAACGATCATAGGTGTCTACTACTAAACGTTTGTAACACCATGACTGCATTTGAGGAGCGCGTTATCAGCGCTATTGTGTCATTCTATCTTTGTTTTATATCTAATGAGCGATAAAGATAGAATGATGCAATAGCGCAGATAGTGCGTTCACTGAACGCAGCTCATGTGACATAATGAACGTCTAATGGAAATTTGTATAAAATATTGTTTAGTATGAATACACGCACACACACACAATATATATATACAATATATATACACAGTTAGAAATATTCGATTATCCAAAACGTTAAATTTTGTAGAAATATAAATTAAAAAAGAGAAAGAGAGCTTAAAATATATCTTTACCAAAAAAATTTCTTAGTTTGCTTTTCAAGTACAGTTTGTTTTCTAATGTTGATACATTTCTCAAAATATATTAAAAAGTGTGTAAATAATGTGAATAAAACAGACGACATTATATAGCGACTCTAAATTATTACAAAAACAATACAACATAAAGATGTAAAGCTATTGGCTGGATTTATTGTTATTACTGTTGTTTTGTAGATACTTTCCACATTTTCCAAATTTGTGCATTTTTAATATCTTGTTTTAAAACCATTACGTGCAATTGTAAAGTTATGTTAAAATTATATTTTGAACCTTTTTCTGTTTATTAACTTAAGATTCTACACAAAGTTTATTTATTTCTTTGGGCAGCCAGATATTTATCAAATCAACTATAAACACATTAATAATTTTTAACGCAAATGTTTCTTTCCAGTAAATAATTTTGTGAATTAAACAATCTCTCTATTAAAGAAAGCTTTTTAAACACATTAGAGACTCTTTACATTTAGATTTCAGACAATGTTTTGTGCTTATGAAGTTCAACTCAGATTTAATATCAGACCTTGGAAAAAAGTCACGTATACGTGTGCGCGTACCAAAAATAACTTGGCATCTTTCTCTTTCTCTTTCGTCGTGCATTACGACTCATAATTTCACACACATATATCCGATCAATATCTATTACATACGCATACAAAACGTGATAGTTGTGTGATAAAAAAGTAACTTTACTTCTCGTAAATTTTATTTAAACAAAATTTTTTTACATATATAATGAGTAAATAGGCATATTTACTTCAGAAAAGAACATAATAGAACGTATAATACATATAAATAATATATATAAAAAACAACATTATATATATATATATATGTTTAAATTTTTATAAACATTGTAAAATACACTTAATCAACCATTAATTAATTAATTAATTAATTAATCACTCCTTCCTGGAGAATGGTTAAGCAGGCAAAACCTGCATGGTTTCAAAAATGTATTTTACAATGTTTATACAACTTTAAACATTAAAAACTTTGCAACTTATCGGGCAACGTTTTTTATACGTTTCTACGAAATCGGATCGCAACTTAAAAAGCGGACATTTCGACGTTTTTGCTACGTTACTATGACGTTTTAGAGACTTTTAACGAAACGTTGCTAAGTTTCGGAAAACCCGTTGCAGAAACGTTTTTGTGATACTAACGATGCTATGTGGGTGTTTGCTCCCATCGCCCGGGAGTGCGATGTGCTTTAAGATTCTTTTCAGTGAATAGAACTACCATATATAATATTTTTAGTATATATTATATATGTGTATATATATCATATAGAATCGATTTTAGTCGATTTAATTTTCATATCATAAGAAATGTGGCTATTATTTCCCGAAGTGGGGATCACACGCGCTTTATTCGTCAAATCAAACACTATTTTTGTGCAAAATTTCAAATTGATCGGAAGCAGGGATCATTCGGAAGTACACCCAAAATTGATAAATAATTTATGAATTTTATTTTTTATTATTTTAGTCGAGTTATATGTATTTTTATCTTTGATCGGATCAACAATGTTTTAATTGCAACATTTCACGCTACAGGTAAATCGTTGCTGTGACTCAAGTCGTGCCATCATCTTAGAACGGAGAGTTCTAATAAGAGAACATAATATTGATCTATCTCTAAAGAAGATTCTTCTTTTTCAATTAACGCATCCTGAGTATCCGAAATAGGTATAATCTCTATTGGTAGACAAACACGCGATTCGTTGGCAGATCGTGTCTTCTGTTTCGCATACACACACAGAAGTATATACGACTAATCAGCGGCATACACAGAGCAGGTAAGTTTCTAATACATATCTAATATTCGTCTTCGATAATTTTACAAGTGTGCGTACACACGAGTAGCAATGGACACAAAGTTTTTTCAAACAATGCTAATTATAAGATGTTGTCAAATAGAGTAAAAAACATAAAGTGGATCGACTAAATGACGCATATGTACGAAGGAGAGAGAAAGAGAGAGAGATAAACAGAGAGACAGAAAGAATAAGTAAGCGTGTGCACGTGTGTACGTGGATATTTGGAAAAATAATTAGATATATTAAAAATATATTTAATCTGACAATGAGATGTACAAATTGATTAAAATATAAACTTTAAGAACATTTAAGTACATTTTTAAATATGTTCCCCAATAGACAAATTGTGAAAATATTGCACAAAAATGACATAAATTGACAAAAAATTTCGCAATAATTGCACTAAGATGATTCACTATAACGCAACAGTTTTGTCAGGATAAAATTGTGTAAATAATATTTGTCACAAACTAGAAAAATCTAATTTAGAGTATAAATATTCTATAGTATTTTAATTCTTTAATGCATAAAATTATACAATTTAATATTTTTGACAATGTAATGCAGCAAAGACCATTTGGAAATGTTACAAATATTTGGATAAAATATTCATATTGTAAACAGAATTCAAACAAAATTTGAGGATCTAAAATAGCTCGCAAGTAGGTCTGAACGTTAAAAGAATAGATCAACAAATAAGATAGCATTCCACTTGTAAACACAGCAGCAGATCACGGCGTCGTATGTATGTATATTTGCTATTTGGAATAAATCTCCCTTGAAAATTTCAACATGCTTGTGCCCATCGCTACTCGTCGAGTTACCAACACACTCACCTCTCGACCTCGTCACTAACAGTACTCCCGACTACCAATACTCTGACTGGCAGGAACTAATACAAGGGCGTGCACCCCACCATTCTCGTACATGAGAGCGTAGCAGCGGACCGGCCGATAAAATGAATGAGAATGATAAGTCAGTTAAGTGCGAGAACTCCGCCGAGGAGGAGGAGGACGAGATGTTCGAGCGCGAGCTGGCCGAAGACGCGCAGTGGAAGCGAATTCAGCAAAACACTTTCACGAGATGGGCAAACGAACGGCTGAAGGCGGTAAACAAGCACATTGGCGACTTGGAATGCGACCTGTCCGACGGTCTACGGCTGGTGAGCCTCATCGAGGTACTCTCGCAGAAACGATTGCCGAAACACAATCAGCGGCCTACCTTCCGCTCCCAAAAGTTGGAGAACGTATCTGTCGCTCTCAAGTTTTTAGAGGACGAGGGCATTAGGATCGTCAATATTGGTAAGCAACTGACATGCGTAATACTTTGAGAATAGATTCGTCCTATCTTTCTAGGTTTTTGTTTGAAAAAACAAACAAATAATTGTTTGATTATGAATGTTATGATAACGTTAATGCGTGCGTCGATGATCAAAAATAATGAAAGAATAATATAATAATATAACAACCTTTACTCTTTTCTATCTATTTTGTGTTTGTTTGTGTGTGTATGTGGTTCTGGATAAAACACCTAAACAGTAATTTAAATTTTTTTAAAGTAATATTAATTATTAATAGCAATCGCGTGTGCATTTCTTTTTTTTCTCTTTCTTCTTTCTCATTATTTTTTTAACGGAAATTTAACTTTAAAATTAATATAACTCGTAAGCGTGCTTCCTGTTGATCTTATTGTTTCTTTAACAATTGTTACTCAGGAAGGTGTTCTTGACAACATATGTCAACCTTATTGAATTTTCTGGAAGTCGGTTTTTGGTATAGCCATTAGTGCCTCCAGCGATTTTAGCTTTATTGCCTCCACACTCTCAAAACGAGTTCCTCGTAGTGGTTTTTTGAGTCGATCGAATAGGAAGAAGTCACATGGTGCCAGATCAGGTGAATTGGGCGGTTGTTGAATGGTATTGGTGTTACTTTTGACGAGAAACTCACGAGAATTTTTGCACGAAATTCAGTTCTTTTGGCACCAATCTCGCAGTGACTCGCCTCAGACCCAAATCCTCACGCAAAATGCTCTGAACGGATCCGAATGATATGTTGGTGGTCTCAGCTATCTCCCT
>NW_018020616.1:27038-54605 GCF_002006095.1 Pseudomyrmex gracilis
AAGGTAAATGAACAGCTGATAAGCAGAAGCTTGGCATGGGTGTCCGTAACAGTGCTGCCAACGTGACACAAACAACAGAATTCTAAACCGATAAGCCCGCGAGGTTTAAATTAAAAATTCCGGTTATTTTTTGATCATGGTAGTATATCTCCGGCTCATATCGATCTCAATACTTAATTTTACATAAAAGTATATTATTTAGACTAAAAAAGACTTCCGAAAATTGTTGTTTCTTATATTTACGTTATCTGTCTAGAACTTCAATGCAAATATTCAACTTATTATATCTTTCAAATAGAAAGTTACACAAAATTGTAATAAGCTAGAAATAAAATTTATTACTATTATCTACAATGTTTAAATATTTTTAGACAATTGTAGTATTTTGTACAAAAATGTGACTATTTGTATACATAAATTGTATTAGTATCAGAGATATATCTCTTTTAATTTTATAATATTTGATAAACAACTGTTTATGTTACTCAAACGATTACTTTCCAATATGTACAATTTTATTATTTTATTATTTTCTTTTTCGTTTTTCCTTGATCTTTTTACTTTTTTCGATACGTTACACCACGTGGTAATACAATTGCTGCGAAACACGAGTCTGCGCCGTATATAGATTTTGTAATAAGACTATAAACTAGATTTGAACTAAAATTTACAAATTTTCTTAGATTTTATATATACACACATACGTACGTATAAATTTGTAAATCGATAAATAGTTACGCAATTTTGTACAATTAAAAATAATTTTTGTTTTATTTGAACCTTGAAGTAAAACAATGTAATATAATTATTTGTATTATATGTATTATATTCATATATCATTGATCACTATACTTTCTTAATATACTTATAAATAAACATAAAGAAAAGAAAAAAATGTCATGTTTAAAAACTATTGACAATGAGACAAACTAAAATTTATATAGAGTGTATTATGTATAATCTTGATTAGATCTCACAAACTCTATATGTGTTGTTAACTAGATGAAATAATTTATCTAATTTTAAAAATTACGAGAGAATATTTCGTCACTCCCTACGTATAATTACATAAGTGTGTCACATATGGGATTTTCAGTTTATTGCATAATGACACTTAGAAAGTCATGTTCTTTATGGTTACCAAATATTTAAAAAAAATATTCATAAATAAGGTACAAATTTGAAACCGAAAGATCCCTAACTATAGGGAAACATATGAAGCTTTATACTTTTAAACTGCTCTCCTCTAAAATTTGCGTTTTGGAGTTACGGGATTATACGTAGGGAGTGACGATTTTATTATTCTTTTGTAAACTCATTACGACGCTTGTTTCTTAAAAACAGAATGTTATTTCATAAAATAACAGAATTTGTATAAATTTACGATTTCACTTATCGAAATTCAAATTAGTATAATAATCGCAATGCACGTTTATTTGCATGCTGTGTGAAAAATGTAACCAAAAATGATGAAGTGAAGATTAGTTGACAAAATGTGAGAACAGATGTCAGCAAATAATTAATCGCGCGTTCCGCTTACGTAAAGATCAATGAGGATTTGACTGATAATGTGTCAAAAAAGAATTTGTGATACACATATTGCAACAATTGCAAATTAAGATTCGATAAACATTTATTGGCAAAATGAAGACATAATTATTAATAATATGTAAAGAATGAATAAAATCTTTAAAACCTTACCTTCTACATTTCTTAAAATGAAAAAGCACTCACAAAATTGAATGAACGATTTATTTATTCATTCATTCGATTTATTCGAGTTAGAATGATTTTTCAATCATATAGAGTGAATTCTTTCACTTTTTGTTTCTAAAATAAATACACATTGTGTGGAATAAATATGTGTACCTTGTGTACCGTAGAGTGAATATTTTCATTCGCGTAAAGAATGAATATATGCTATTGGTGGTCTTACCATCATGAAGAATCTTAGTAGCAAAATCAGAACATCGGCGTAGCAGGCAAAAGTTCTAGGTTCGAATCAATTCAAAGTAATTTCTCACTACGGTTTTTTTCTACGAGTTAGTATTAGACTAATCTGAAATACCCAAACTACTCCAAACTATAAGTTATAAAAATAAATATATTTGTTTTTACAATAATAATTATTTACTCGAGGCGAACGACACATTTACTTTACGTCAGTCACTTTTATGAAAAATGAAATTAGTTTTCACTAATCACGAGTAGCAATATTTTAACTATTATTTTGAGTAAATATCTACTTGTTTGTGGAGTGAGATTTCATTAAAAAAATTTAAAAAATATATTTTTTAGTTTTCTTGCGTTAGGTGAATATACCTAGATATTTCATTTCTGTATAAAAATTTAAAAAAACTTGACGATTATGAATAATAAACTTGTATTTGTTGCAAAATATTGTTTATCATCATAGACACAGAACTTAAAAGATAAGAAAGACTTCGCGGATCAGAGTCGTTTTAGAGCACGGATGCACTGACGAAATGAAAACACTCGTAGAGCAAGGTTGTGGATCGATGACGCTCGCCCAAATACCCGGGAAACTAAAGGTAGTGATGGGAAAATACCGTTCACGTGCTCTTTGCAGGTGAACAAACTGTTATTACATCAGTAAAAATAAAAAGAAATAGAAGAGCATTTAATAAAAAAGATACTAAACACATGCAACATGTCAAGATCAGAATAATATTTCATTTTAGTTAAATATATATTTGTTCTCTCTCTCTCTCTCTCTCTCTCTCTCTCTCTCTCTCTCTCTTGGTCTCTCTTTCTTTTACGCACACACATTTACAATATTAAACGAGGAAGAAAATTATATTAAGTTTCGAAAATTGATAGGACATTTACAAAGATCTTTTAATAAAATTATATATTACATTTGTCATTAATCATATTACGTATAATTTATCATGTTTAAAATATTACTTGTTAGTAATATTTTAAACATGATAAATATTACTTGTTAGTAAGATTACATGCAGGAAGCCAATGTTGTTTATTACTCCGCAAACAAAGGGTCATTCGTGTCCGCGCAAAATCTACTTGCGTTTATTTAACTTATAGATGAGGGAAGAGAGAGGACCTCGTCTTATATAAAAAAAAGTTATATATGAGGGGAACGTGACGGCCAAATTTCAGATCTCCGATACAACTTCGATACAGCCACAGTGACAAGACGAAATTTCGAGCGGACACAAACGACCTTGGTTTGTGAACTACGTATACTTTTTGTACAAATAAATAAAAATTGTTTTTGTTTTTTATCTGATTCTTACATAATTTTGTTCAATTTAAAGTGTAGTCATGACATTTTTCATTAAAAAATTTGCTTTTTATAATAATTTCAAGAACAGCGCTCTTCCGACGAGCTAACTCGGATGCTTCGACCGAAAGAATAAGTTAAATAAAAATGTTTAAAATAAAAAAGACTTAGTTTTTACTACAAAAACGCCAGCATTCATAACTGTAAAAACTGGGTTTTTTATGTTAAAAAATTAAGCGTTTAAATTTAATAAAATGTAATAGCATAATTTTTTTCTGACAGCTGTAATCTTCATCTTTAATTTAATTACTCTTTTCAATTCGGTCAATTTCTTGCAAAGTTACGATTTTTTAAACGAAACACTATATTTCACTCGAGTTACTTCTTTTATATTAAAAAATTATTTAAACTAATACATTTTTTCCAAAATGTTTTGATTGATCTGTAAAGTAACATAAGATTTAAAGATACTACGTAAATTTTTTCAAAATTTTTCGATAACTTTAACATAGAAAAAAATACAGTAGGGTAGAACGATCCTGGTTTACGGATAGAAAGTGCCAAAAAAAACGTTTGCAGTTTGAGGGTTAATATTCCGTTATATGACAACTTTATTTTATGAATAAAATAATGACTTGTGAGATAAATAAATCGCTACTCATAAAACAACAAATATTTTTAGAGCTTATATTTGCACACACAGAAATAATGCTAATTATTTACTCGACGGAGGATATTACAATTTGTTGCATCCTTGAGCGAGATATACATATACTCGACTGGTAATGACGCAATTGAATATATCATCGATGATGTCACTATATTCTCTAACTTGCAACTGTCACATATCGCAAAAGTAAAACATACTGATGAGCACAACTGTGCAGTAACGTCTTGAGAAATATTTATTAAAAAATGTTATACATTTTCACTTTATTTATCACTTCTGATACTTAATTTATTATTGTAAAGTAAGTATTATAAGCAAAACTAAAACATAGCTAAAGATGTAAAATTGTTTTAGTTTTGCCTATGATACTAAATAGCAATAAATGTAATCACTTACGCTAATATAAAAATAGAAGGACAAAGAAAGAAAAAGAAATCTATAATTATTTAAAACAACTTGGATATATTTAGGCCAAAAGTTTTTGTTTGAAAACTTTTGCTCGGAGAATTTTGCAAAAAACTCGTATTGCAAATTAGAGGACTAATGCATCTGATGCGCCGACGTGCAATCTCAAAGACGTAATTGCAAGATTGCCATATTAGAGCCGCTTGGTTATCGGATATCAACAGAAGCCACGCTGGCGTTATTACGTGAGGGATACTCGGTTTCTAAGGACGTGTCCCGCGAGGCCCATCAAAAAGCAAAAAGAGGGAAAGTAGACGGTCCATGTAAATCGGGTGAAGGTCAGACTCGCTTTAGTACTACCACGGACGTCTTTCTCGCATTTATTACGTGACCGATTCTTGTCTTTTTTCTCCCTCCTTTGTCTTCGCTGAAATATTTGTCTCCAAAATGACGTTTCTACAATTTTGTTTCCTATTTCACGAGTTACCTTTGGAGAGAGCATTAATGATAATATATGATAATATATGATTTCATATAAATATCGACTTTTTATGTAAAAAATTAATCTTGCGTGTAGAATCGCGCTAAAAGAATCTTGTAAAACTTTCACAGAGAACTACGTATAAATATGCGTCTTGTGCTAAGAGTGTACTTCTTTAGACAACTTGTATATTGAGTTTTATTTTTGTTTATTTTTAACAAAATCGATGTGTAAAATATTCAACGAAATAATTCTAAAAGTTTCACAATTATGCCAAGTAAAATTATAAATATTTGAAATGTAAAGAAGTTGCAAATTTATATAAAATAATGGGCAGTGTTAAATTATAAGGTGTTTGTTTTATTTTATTAATTTTATGCTATATTACAAAAAGAGTCACGGAATAATCTTCACATGTCAAAACTATATTCTTCATGACAAAGGTGTTAAAAAACGTGCATTTTGAATGTGACATACTTTGACAAAAGAAACAATATTATTTGTATAATTAGTACTAATTTATATTTGTATTACAATGTTTCTGTGTGCATTTTGTGGCGTGTATATTGAAAGCAATTAACGTTTCGGTCTCAACCTTGACATTACCACTTTGCGGTCTGCCGTCGTCACGTTTAAATCAACATCACGACTCATACTCGACTCATTCACCCTAAAGCTAATGCTAAATGTTAACGATAGAACTAATGCTCACGTAAACTAGAAATTCGTTAATCCGATTTCCAACAATTGCCGAAACATATATCTATATATATTTATCTAACACATTTTTACATACTTGCAAAAAATACTTCACATGTCAGAAATATCTTGATATCAAACATCAAAATATATTTTGACATCAGATGTATCTTGATACACTTGATATAATATAATTATAATACACACAACTGTATATTTTTGTTAAACAATTGTTGCATTTCAAAAATATCAGAAGCATAACATAACCCAAATTTATAAATATGTAATATAATTGATTATAATGTGTATATAACATAATTAATATAAATAAATAATACTTCCATACACGCATAAAAATGGTTTTATATTGAAAAAGTACTTATGAAAAGTATTTATTCAAAAGCTCGAAGATGAAACACGTGGTTTATATCTAAATAATTGGAAAGAAAAAGATCACCTTGAAGGTGATCCAACCTGATAGTCTCTGCGCCAATGAGGTAATCTCCCGTTGGTCAATGACGTCATCGTCTAAACTCGTCGCGATACGTGTCGAGTAAGTGTTGAGAAAACGTCACGCACGAACAAGTGTGTATGTACTCATCCGAGTAAGCACATTTAATTCTATACGTAGAATGAAGAGTCTTGAAACCATTATGTTTATCAAATTGTTTGTAACATTGCACATATTTATTACAGTAAAATCATTCAGTAAAACGTAATCTTCGACTTTTCAAAAGGAAGATTCTAAAGTCAGCTTTGCAATGATACGCACACACACACATGACAGAGTGTGATATTGCGGTTACCTCTCTGCAAATTTATTGTTGAAGCTTACGATTCAACAACCTAGTTAAAACAAATTTTAACTAGGCAGTAAAATAAATTTTTATTGCTGTTCCGCAAATTGTAAAATTTGAAATCTTAGTTAAACTGGTCACATGCTTCATGATTGATCAATGCTTGTACAAAGAAAATTATAAAAAGTTGTACAGATGGAAAATAATTCCTTATTTAACTGTGACAATCTTAACCTTGAAACATATGAATACGGAATAAAATATGAATGTAGACGAAGAGAAGTTTGCAAACTAAACTTATATGACTGTGTATAAAAGTATTGTATAATCGCTTCGGCCTTATTTTCTCTTACGTTAAAAAGAAAATAAATATCTGTCTGGTTATGTCATCCAACTAAAATTCGATTTACAGCTGCGTTTTTTCTTAGTAAAGATTCAGCAGTTGCCTTTATTTGCACACATGGATATCATCAACACTTGCGTTAAATCGTTGAGGTCAAATGCCAATTTTCTGTCGACGATTTTAAATCTAGCATGCAATTTTAACACCACTAATGCAATTTTTTCATTCCAGACAGTATCAGACGGTTATGACAAAACATGCACACACACATCTAATTAAGACTTACAAAATTGTAAATAACAGAAGTTTGCAATTTTTAATTATGTAAATCAAATACTTTCACTTAAAATTTATATAATGCACTTTTCTTATTAAATTACTTACTCATTTTGTATGTAGCATCATATTGGTTGCTCTGTACATTGAGACTCTCTATAGCTTGTTCTTCCACTTGCTACATCTCTTTCTCGTGGTTAAGTGAATTGCGTCTTGAAGAGAAGACTCAACAATGAGTATCTATTTCGAGTATGTTCAAACAAAAGAGTAGCATCTCTTATATTCTTCTATAACTTGTTTTTTACGGGTATTATATGCGTCGTGCGGATAACGTTACAAAATATGAAAGTATGTAATTGCATTGTGATGCAAATTATTAAGATATATATAAAAAAAGAGAATTATATTAATAAAATATATGAATAATTTAATATATATGTTACTTTTCAATAGCTAAAATTTAAAATATGATAATTTATTTATCTCTCTCTCTCTTTCTCTATGTATTTATTGTTTTTTTCCTCAAAAAGAGAGTTAAACAGACTTAATAAAAAGAGATTTGAAAAATAATACGAATGATAGAGAATCTCATAGACGTGCGGGATTATGGGGTAAATTAGCTGGCGCTTAGCTGATTCGCGTGACACGGCATTAACGTTTTTGCTGACATCACTTGGTTAGCTCTCGGTAATTGCTGAAAATAGTTGAGATGAATCGTCACTACTACCGGTGACGATTCGTCACATACGAATAAATGCACCTCATCGACGACGGACAATGTCGAATGCCATTCAAAAATAGCTGAGGCGATTCAGATTCAACTAAATTCGCATGAGTGCATCTCTTCAGTATTATTCTTGAGAAAATTTACGACAATCACGATCTTTACAAACTTTATATGTGAATTAAAAAAGAAATGGCTTTGAAGAGATCTTTCTTCTAACTATTACAGTTTTAAGAAACTTCTGCTCTTCTTGCATAGAAAATATTCTTTCCTAAATTATGTTAGATTATATCGATATGTATAAAACTTGCACATGTACACACACACACACACACTTAAAGAGAGAGAGAGAGAGAGAGAGAGAGGGAGAGAGAAAGAGAGAAGAAAGAGAATGTTTATAATTATTTTTAAATTTATATTAATCTTATAATTAACAGCCAACATATTTTTTGTCATAATCGATAAATTCTTTTAAAAAAGTCTACTATATATCTTATGCAGATATTGAAAAACAAAAACTTATTATTGCATAATACTTTTCTTTTGCGTAGTTTATATCACTGTAGATTTACACATATCACAGTCTTTTATACTAGAAATGTACTCAAGATTAATGAAAAAACTTTTTCTATGTTAAAGCAGTGTATTTTACAGTTATACAAATTGACTTTTACACACACACGTGTGTATGTGTGCGCGCGCGCGCTAATAGATATCCTCGACGTAGTGAATCATATGTTGAACGATTACCAAATGATCGTAAATACCCGCAGAATCTACGAATTTCATTTATACACAGGTTACAACTTTTTACTATAACAAAAAGTTTACAATATATCCGAGCAAAATATAAAGCTTTGATATAGGTAAATGTGTGTGCATTTTGCGGGTATTTACGATCATTTGGCAATCGCTCAACATATGATTCACTACGTCGAGGATATCTATTAGCACTTTTGTTGCGCAAATATCTTTCGTTAGCTAGCGTGTCTTCGTGACATATTATGAAAGAATACGCGATTCTACAGAACAAGTAGCGGAAAATTTTTTCTTTAAATAACGTTTACTTACTCTTACTTGGATAATTGAGCGGTGATTATAAAATAACACATGAAACTTCAGCTAACAGGAAAAATAACTTAAATAAAATCTCTGTTTGCAGAAGAAAGGAAATTAATTCTCAAATTTGCACTGACACAAAAAAATTAATCTTTTTTTTCAGTAATCTCTTTTTTCATTACTTTCAGATTCTTCGGACATCGTAGACTGTAAACTGAAATTGATACTTGGCCTAATATGGACCCTAATTCTGCACTATTCGATTTCAATGCCCATGTGGGATGGTGATGACGGTGAGGACAAGGGAGCGACTCCAAAACAAAGACTAATGCACTGGATCCAGTCGAAAGTACCAGATATACCGATCACAAACTTCACGTCTGATTGGAACGACGGTCGTGCTGTTGGCGCGCTCGTTGATGCTGTAGCACCTGGTCTTTGTCCGGACTGGCAAGATTGGAACCCTAACGATGCAATTCAAAACGCATCAGAGGCTATGGGCCTCGCTGATGATTGGCTCAATATTCCTCAGGTTCGCTGCAGTATTAATATAGTCGATAAAAAATACTTTGCCGACTATGACTTTGTTACTTATTTATATGCTTGATTTATAATACTTGTTTGTTGAATTTTTCTTTTTTTTTAACACATTTTAATACGTTTTTAATAGTAAACTATAGAGTTCAGTAACATAAGATAAGTAAAAATCAATTCTCTTTCTCTCTGTCTGTCTCTCTCTCTTTCTCTCTTTCTCTCTTTAAGAAGCGCTTTGTAAATTACATCACTATTATTGCAGCTCATTAAACCTGAAGAGATGGTAAACCCGAACGTGGACGAGATGTCAATGATGACATATCTGTCGCAATATCCCAATGCGAAGTTAAAACCAGGTGCGCCTCTGCGCTTACGCACAAATCCGAACAGGTAAGCATATTTGAGATTTACGATTCGTTATTGCGAAAGAAACGTTTCGTCTGATTGCTTTAAGAAAACTAAATAAAAGTAAATCAATGATTGCATTTTTGGGTAATGAATGTAATCTGGGCTCCAGCCTTTTACAAGCTCAAAAAATATCTTTGTCATTTTTGTTTTGTTATTTAAGTGCTATTGCATTTTTTGCTATATAATCTCGACTATGAAATATATAGAATATGTAATAAAGTTCATTATTGTTTTTCTGTATCGAGATTTATTATATACAAGAAGAGAATTGATAAGTATCCGAACCGACGCATAGATAACGATAGTAATATTGCATTACTGTTATTGTTGACAAGTTTCATCTTTCAGAAGAACTAATATTAAACACTAGCTCATTATCGCACGTAGTGTTTTTATGACTCTTCAAAATAAACGCTTTCACAAAGGGAGAGTCACCGATTTGCTTCAAATTTTGCAAGTTGATAATAGACTACGAACGCAGTTCCATGCTCAAGTGCACCTCTCAAGTATTTGCGACAAAATCCATTCTAAACTTTATAGAGTATCTTATTTTTTTTATAGAGTAATGATATAAACATGTATTTATAGTTCACTTTATATCAACTATTAAAATAACAAAAAATATGTTCCTATGTGTGAATGTAACGATAAATAATATATAATAATAATTTTTAAATAGAAATATGCATAGTAAGTGTAGAGTCGATTTTCTCGCAAATGCTTGAGAGGTGCACTTTGCTACTTGAGCATGACATTGTGTTTATGGTTTCTTAACTAATGTGCACAATTTGAAGCAAATCGGATCTAGCGCCGTGATCCTGTTTCTCCCCTATATTGAAAAATAAATATATTTCAACCTGATAAATTGTCGTTTCTCTTTTCGGATAATTATCAATTGTTCTTCATCTACATTAGTTTAGACAATGCGAGAAACAAAGTGCGCGCGTTTAGATTTCTTATATGGTACTTTAATTAATCACTTTATTTCATTTCTCGCAGCATCCCGCCGCCGCGGTAAGTCGCGCAATAATCATCTAGTTTGACATATATGTATAACGAATTTTGCGCAATTAATGTCCGCCGTCTTGATCGTGTTTTGCTCATTTAAAATTCACCTCTTAACCCAATTTGCAACAATACACTTTTAATTACTCTTTTGTGTATAGGTATATCAAAAACACCTTATAGATTAAATAATCTAGTCATGCGTAACTGGCAAATTCACGAAAAAGAAAGAGAGTTTTAGATGCAAATTTAAAAAGAAAATAAGAGTGTTTGTTGATCTGGTTAGCACTGATAATTATTTTAACTTTTCTGAGTTTTACGGATAAACAGATATTTTCGAAAATATGAATTTTTTGCGTACGTGCGTGTGTGTGTGTGTGTGTGTGTGTGTGTGTGTGTGTGTGTGTTTGTTTGAGTCTGCGTATAAATATGCGAGAAACTAAAGTGAATTAACTATGAATAGTATGTAGCCGCAAGTGTGTAGAACATATATCGCGCTTGCAAATTTGTTTAGATAAGAGAATCGCGCAGTCACTGTGTAGCGCAAAGCAACCGCTTGTAACCGTCTGGCAAATGGATTTTTCTTAACTTATTGTATGTAACAACGTTCCAACGGCTGTTGGCTAGTAGCTTGCAAGTTATCTTTTCTTATTATATTTTCTTATGTAGAGTACGCGCTTACGGTCCCGGTATAGAACCAACCGGTCCGATTGTAGATGCGCCAGCTAACTTCACTGTGGAAACCTTTTCTGCCGGCAAGGGTAACGTCGACGTCATTATTGACGGTCCTAAAGGAAACAAGCTACCGGTAAGAATTGAATTTTTGCCTCTTAGATGTTAATATTGGTTAAATATAATTTGATTTAATCATTAATCCTCATACTGCAAACCAGGATCATTTGTGTCCGCGCAAAATCTACTTGCGTTTATCACTTACAGACGAGAGAACGGAGAGGAGTCTGACCTTGCTTTAAAAAAAGTTGTATAGGAGAAGAACGTAACGGCCACATTTCTAGTATTCACAAATGTAAAAAACGCGTTTTTCATGTTGAAAAATAAGCGTTTATATTTAATAAAATGCAACAGCATAATTTTTTTATGAAAGCTGTAACTTTCATCTTTAATTTAAGTACTTTTTTTCAATTCGTCAATTTCTTGCAAAGTTGCGATTTTTTAAACGAAACATTACATTTCACTCGAGTTACTTCTTTTATATTAAAAAATTATTTAAAAATTAATAAGTGTTTTTTAAAATGTTTTGATTGATCTGTAAAGTTGAAGATTTAAAAGATACTATGTAAATTTTTTTAGAATTTTTCTATCTTTAACATAGATAAAAATACAGTTGGGACATAAACGACCTTAGTTCGCGGATAGAAGGTGCTAAAAAAACGTTTGCAGTTTGAGGCAGAGTTGCAAGATCGAGCAAAATTGATATTGAGATAAACTTTGGAAAAAATTGTTCAGTGTATCTTCATTAATGTAGATCTGGAGCAGCGTAACAAATGCGGTGTATATAACACAACAATTTTTTCTCATGAAGATAAAAAATAGTACCTGGAAATGCCACTATGACTATCAGTATTATATTTTAGTTTCCAAGTTTTTTTAATTATCAGAAAAATAATATTCAAACTTTATCGAAATTAAAAATAGATTGTCTGAATTTTATATGTACACTAGAACCTCGTTTATTTGAACCTCTTTTATCCAAACGACTTGAGGCTCCAACCTCTATTATACGAATTATCGGTTCGTATAATAGAAGTTGGCCTCGATTATCCAAACTATTTTGTCTCCCGATCGGTTTGTATAAACGAAGTTCCACTGTATTTACTAAAGTTAAAACAGTCTATGTGTGCCGGTGTAATAGTAAGCGGATACGTTGCTAACGGCGCCTATTGTCGGACACAACGTCGGAAGCCGAGATATGTTTATCGCAATCGGGATTATGTCACAGGATGTGAACAAGTGTAATGCAATTGCTATGTAACGCGTGATAATTACATATTATCTCCGTACATATAATATAATGAAAGTTGAACGATTACTTATATATCGTATTTGCGATGATACATCCTTGCTGTCCGTTTCAAGGTCGATGTTAGATTCAACAAGGACAGAAACCTTACATATTCTGTGTCGTACACTCCAAAGATGGAAGGTCCGCACAAAATAAAAGTGCTCTTCGCCGGCAGAGAGATACCAAAAAGCCCATACATCGTTAATGTTGAAGGACATGCTGGTGATGCGAGCAAAGTTACCGCAAGCGGGCCAGGTTTGCAATCGGAAGGAGTTGTGGTGAATAGACCTACCTTCTTTGATATCTTTACAAAAGATGCAGGCCGCGGTGTACCGGAAGTTATCATCTTGGATCCGCAAGTAAGAGCTATGATATTGTTCATTTACGTCATGTATTCTTTTTTATTGTACAATATATGAAAAATGTTACAAAAATATATGTAAGTATATAAAAGACTAAAAAGAGCTAATGCTGATATTGTTGTTGTATAATCAAGATTTCGATCTCTAATAAAAAAAAGCAGGTTTATAAATTTAATTTTACCGCAGGGTAACAAACATTCAGTGCCTGCGAAAGTGCGCCAGACGTCGCCAGACGTTTGGAGATGTGAGTACGTGTCGCCGACGACCGGTCTGCATTCTGTCAATATTTTCTTTGCTGGCAAGCCTATACCCGGAAGCCCCATTGGCGTCAATATCGCACCGATTTCCGACGCAAAGAGATGCAGAGCGTACGGACGAGGATTACTGCCTACTGGTGTCCGTGTCCAGGACATCGCCGACTTCATTGTTCTGACTAAAGACGCAGGTGAAGGTGTGCCCGACATTCGCGTAATTGGTCCAGGAGGCGTCAATCGACCGGTGCAGTAAGTTCATTACGTATGAAGAAATATACAGATAATCCTCATATAACGCGGGTATTGCGTTCCACAGAAATGCCGCGTTATATGTATAAATCGCATTATACGAGGCTCGCGTAAACGAGCTTTATTTTTTAACGTTATATTATGATCATTCTCAAAAATAGATATCTGCAAAATGGTAATGATATCCTGGATTATTTTTGTGGATATATGGCAATGTTTCATAATTGACATTCTTACGACTTACATCTAACATTGTTATGTACCACATACATAATATTCCTACGTAANCTAAATGACATATTTATGATGTATAAGATATATATATATATATATATATATATATATANANANATATATANNNATATATATNANANTNNNTNNTNNTTNNTNNAATCGACACAAAAACGATATTATTTCAGAATGTCCAAAACGGACGCTGCAACTTACAAATGTCACTACACGCCGGTAAAAGAAGGACGTCACGTGGTGATGATCACATATGGCGGCAAGGAAATTCCCAAGTCGCCTTTTGAAGTTAATGTTGGTCCTTACAAGGAATCTAACATCAGGGCTTTCGGACCAGGCCTGTACGGTGGTGTCGTTGGCCACCCTGCAAAATTCACAGTGGATACGAACGGTGAGACCGGCGCCCTTGGTTTCTCTATTGAGGGTCCATCCAAAGCAAAGATTGAGTGCAATGACAATGGCGACGGAACTGCCGACGTTTCTTATCTACCCACCGCACCGGGTCAGTACGCGGTCCATATCCTCTGCGATAACGAGGACATCCCCAAATCGCCTTATATCGCGACTATCTCATCAAAGGTCGATTTCGATCCCGAAAAGGTAAATTTACTTTCGTTGCCCTGACAGAATTTTCACTATTTATATTTATTGATAATAACTTATTAATAGTATTTTGTTAAACATTTTTGAAACATTTCTAGCCGGTGAAATGGAAATGAATTAAATATGTTTTGTAGGTTGAAGTTCATGGGCCAGGAATTCAGTCAGAGGGTGTTGCCAAAGATAAACCAACATATTTCACGATAGATACGAGAAAAGCTGGTCAGGCGGCTTTAGAAGTTACTATTCAGGACGCTCTTGGACGAGAAGTTCCGTTTAAGCTGGATGACAAGCGAGACGGAACTATTCAAACGCATTACACACCTATATCTAGTTCCCAGCATATTGTAATGGTACAATCAGAATGTTAAATGATTTTTTCAATTTTTTATTTCCATACACACGCGCGCGCGCATATTGTATAAAATGTTTGAAATAAATAAAATTTGTTTTTTTTTGTGATATTATCAAGAGAGTCTCTTGTTTTAGGTAAATTACGGCGGAGTGGCCACAAAAAAATCTCCGTACAGAGTTAAAATAGTTGCGCCCTTAAATCCTGCTATGGTTTCCGCCTTTGGTCCTGGTCTTGAGAAAGGCGTTAAATCAAACGTTCCTACACATTTCAACGTCGATTGTCGAGAAGCTGGTCCTGGTAACTTAGACGTTAGTTTGCTGAATCCCGAAGGCCGAGAACTCCCAATTTCTCTGACAGATAACGAAGACGGCACTTACACCGTTGACTATATGCCACCTCAGCCAGGAAACTATATGGTTAATCTCCTTTATGGCGGCTTAAAAGTTCCTCAATGTCCTATTAAGGTCAATGTTCAACCTCACGTGGATGTGTCTAAAGTTAAAGTGGACGGCTTGGAACCAAGTGAGTATAATCTCTTCTTCCTTATTTTATCACTAATCTTTTGATTATGACACGCTGTTGAGTCGTAATTAAAATCGAGTTATATAACTATGAAGTTTATATATAAAATTTATATATAAAGTTTTGTAACATTAAAATTTTGTAAAACTTACATTTATTTTCTATAATAAGATGTACTTTAAAACACACTTGATCGGCTTGATCGGCTTTCTCGGATCAAATTCCTTTTTAACTTACTTTTTCACTCATGATAGAGTAAAGAATTTACATTAGTAGAGAAAAATCTTATATAATCAATGAGACATATAATACACATTACCATGATGTGGACAATTGATAAAAAATATATAGACAACTGCTAAAAGAATCTAATTTAATGAATGTAAATTAAATCTTTTGCACAAAACAAATATTTTTAATAATCTGTTTGAATACATTTAAAGAAGGAGTAATGGATACACAGTCAGTTTTATGATTGAGTTAGAATCTCTCACTTGAACAAATGCACTGGCAGTACATTAGCATGAAAATAAATCATGTAGAAAACGCGCTGTTTCCGCCAATTATTGAGAAAATAATTTTCATTTTTCTCGTGATCGTCTCAGGAACCTTCTGGGGGACGCGTGTCTATACCTAGCTTAAACTTTTAAAATACGCGCTGCCAAGATTATTCCGTGGATAGATATTTTGCTGGAATATGACCTGATACTTTTATTTATAGCACCGTTCGCGAATTCCTCGTGAATGACACGTACACAGATTCGTGTTCTGTCTAAAAATATGACGTTTTAGTGCTCGATAAAGTTCACCTGGAAAAATGCAAAATTTTTGTTGGAGTAAAATACTATTCAATATAGATAATGAGAATTATTCTTATGGAATTAATTTGTCTTTCTACGGGATAAACAATATAAAATTTATTATAAATTAAATTCATTTTACGTACGTATTCATATTTGTTGATTGTATATCCAAGCTGTTTCTTCTCTTAGTAAATTATCTTAGTCTATCTTAGTAAATTAATTTTTAACCAAGAAATAAGGCTCTTAAAATATTCTAAACTAATATTTAATTGATCATTAAGAGCTGACCAAACGCTGAATGTTCGTGTAAAACAAATATATAAATATATACATATATATTTATTTATATTTATATTATTTCAGTATAAATTATACAACTGAAAATTTTGAAATAAAAATTCAATCCTTTAATTTATATAGAATGCTGGATTTGCATCACATATATGAGAAATGCCCGTTTTCCCTTCTTATCTAATTTTAAAATATTGCGAAAAAAACATCTCTGCCAGGAGTCGAACCTGGAAGGAATCTATCGCACGGAAAGCGAGAGATTCCAGATTCGATTCCTGACCGAGATGTTTTTTTCAAATATTTTGAAATTAAATAGGAGAGAAAACGAGCATTTTTCATATATATAATGCAAATCCGAGATCCTACGAATTAAAGAATTGAATTTTCAATTGAAAATTCAGTTGTATAATTTACACTGAAATAATATAAATATGTATATATATTTATATATTCGTTTCGCGTACGAACATTCAGCGTTTGGCTCTTAATGACCAATTTATAATGTTAGTTTATATTATTTTTTTTTTTATATATAATACAACTTGGAAGTTATTATTTGCTATATGTCTATAATTTACACGCATATTATGTGAGAGCTTACGTCACAAAGAGCTTCTTCTCACAAGCCTCATTGCACTATATTGTATATTCAATAGTAAGCGATTAACTGGTATTCCAAGTTGGTGCGACGGACGTTTTATCGACTTGCTTGTGTTGAGCACAAGTTAAAAATAATTGCAATGAAAAATTGAAAACTGTCCTTCCACTGCGGTATTGGTTACCGTTCGTGATTTAAGCAGTAAGTCGACGCGACGTCCGTTCGTCTTACGGGTTGTTGTCCCGTCACGCGAAAGCACAAGCGAAAGACGCATCACGGCTCATCACGAGAACCCGCACACGCAGCGGCTCCGGTAAACAGCCTGCAGCAGTTCCGCGTGATAACGCAGGAAGCGGGCAGAGCGGCGGACTTCCAGGTGGCGATCACCGCACCGTCTGGCAATCGCGTCAAAGCGCACGTGGTGCCGACTCACGAGGGTTACCTGGTCAACTTTACACCCACTGAGCTGGGCGAGTATCTGCTGGGCATTAGTTTTGGTGGCGAGCCGATCTCAAACCAGCCCTACCGACTCACCTGCGTCCATGGCTCCGATCCAGGCAAAGTACGGGCTTCCGGTCCCGGTCTCTCCCACGGTGTGGTAAACAAACCGGCCGAGTTCGTGATCGATACACGCGGCGCCGGCCAGGGTGGCCTTGGCGTCACCGTCGAGGGTCCTTGCGAGGCTGCCATTAATTGCAGAGATAACGGTGACGGTACGTGTTCCGTCGCGTACTTGCCCACCGAGGCCGGCGATTACGGCATCAACATCACCTTCAATGAGCAGCACGTACCGGGCTCGCCCTTTCAAGCCATTGTTGTCCCGGATGCGGATCTTTCCAAGATCAAAGTCAGCGGCAACGGCATACAGTCACACGGTACCGTTATACACGGGCATCAGCACGAAGATTATTTTGCAGTTGGAAATGAATTGAAAAATTGCCTGTATAATCTGAGTTTGTCTTGACGTGTCTCATAATCTTGTACGAATGTCAAACGATTATTATCAATCTGTCGATTGTTGGACTTATTTGATTCGTTGCAAAAAACCCATACATGTGTCGAGACATTCGTACATTTAGTATTTGACAAATTTTCTTGCACATAAGTAAGAAAACCATTGCGAAAATTTGTTTGAGACACGTTAAAGTATGATGTATACATATATAGCGATGCATGTGTTTCCGATTGCACTTTCCTCACAGTCATGTGTGTTGTTGTACCTCCTATGCTTTAGCTATTTCAACCAATGGTTGTAACTTGCATATAAGGCATTTAAATGCTTGAATATTTCGAAATACGCAGAAAAAACTACATATGAATCAAGAATGTGTTTTAATGTTTGCGATTATATCTATTAATATGTAAGATTTTTTTTACATTTATGATTTTATTTCCAATTTGTCTAGTGTTACAATACTGTACATGATATTTTCAAATGTTTATCTTTTTAATTTTTTAATACTACAGTTATTTTAACCACTCAAAACTGGCAATTATATTTTATTTCGCGATGTGTGCGCTTAGTACTGTTACATAGTTTAACAAACAATTAAACAAAGTTTTATGTTATATTTTTGATAGAAGAAATATATTTTTCTCTTTCTTTATTTCATTGTAAAATTACCTTAGTTGTGAAATCGTCAATAGTAAACATATAGAATAAGTGATTGTAAAAACGCATGTGATTGTATATTTTATAAAAATTTTGATATTATGATACAAATAATGTTTGTCAAAGTTTTATAATATAAAAAGTTATGTTAAAGAAGTGCATCATTATTAGATATTAATTTTCGAAGCAAAATATTCAATTTTATACAATTTAAGAGGACAAGTTTCTTCAGAATGACATATACTGCTCAAAATAAAGAAATAGAATATAGCCACTATTCGATGTGCGTATTTGTTGGGAAAAGACATTTAGTTAGTACGTTGTGTGTTTTCAGGTTTATATGTGAACAAGCAAGCAACGTTCACGGTCGATGCACGAGACGTCACCAAGTCAAAGACCGATGATGGAAAAATGTCGTGTACAATAAACAATCCCAGTGGCGGAAAGACTGAGAAGCTCATCGTCCCTCAGGGCGATGGTACTTACCGTATCAGCTACACGCCTTTTGAAGAAGGCTGTCACACTATTGATATTCTTTACGACAATGTACCCATCCCAGGTTCGCCATTCTCGGTAAACGTTCAACGCGGCTCTGATCCTAGCAAATGTCGGGCATATGGTCCGGGATTAGAAAAAGGCATCGTGAACAAGACAAATCGTTTTACTGTGGAAACTAGAGGTTTGCAAATCAACAGTTAGTTTAATAACTTTTGTATCTTGTTTTTTTTTGTAATAATTTTTCTAGTATTTTGTAAGAACAGTTGATATCCACGGTTTTTATTTTATTAATATTTTATTAATATTGTATTTTTAATGCGAGCTTAATTTAATTTGTTATATTTTGCAATTTCTTTCAGAGGCCGGCAATGGCGGCTTAGGCTTATCGATTACGGGTGACGGAGAAGTTAAAGCGGAAGCCAAGGACAATTATGACGGTTCCTGTACCGTCGAATATGTTCCCACAGAACCCGGTGACTACGAGATAGGCATCAAGTTTGCCGAACAAGATATACCCGGCTCGCCATTTAAGATCGAAGTTATATCAGACTCGGAAGCGAAAAATGTGATTGCCTATGGACCGGGTTTGCAATCGGAGATGGTGCGCGAAAATATATCTGCCAAATTTACAGTTGATACGTCCAAGTGCGCTAAAGCAGCACAACTGGATGTTAGATTATCGACTGACAGGGGTCAGGCGCAAAAGCCGCAGATCAAGAGCAAAGGTGACGGCTTGTACGAGGTGACATATCAACCACCACCTGCCGGAAGCAACGTACATATCGGCGTTACTTATGACGGTGAGGACATTAACGACAGTCCGTACAAGATAAAAGTCTTGCCCACTGTCGAACCTAATAAGGTAACTTTGTCTGGTCCTGGCGTATCGCCTGTCTGCACCGCTTCCTTCCCCACTGACTTTGTTGTGGACACCTCCAACGCGGGATATGGCGACCTCGAGGTCCAAGTTGTGGTGAGTAACGTTCTCGCAAGTTCCCTATTTTTAATATTTTGCCTTTTTTATATTCTGATGTAAAGTAGCAGAAGAAAATTAAGTATATAATATCTGACTTGTTTTAGGGACCGGACCAAGTGCCGCGTAGGGTAGAGATACAAGATCTCGGCGATGGCAAGTATAAAGCTACTTATCTGCCGGACGATTGCGGTCGTTACAAAGTCAACGTAAAATACGGCGGCAAGGAAGTGCCAAATAGTCCGGTAAATGTGCAAAGCGTTTCCACCGGCAAGGCGGACCAATGTAAGATCAAAGAAGGGATTCAGCACACTTTGGCCCAGGGCGAAGAGTACTGTATTACTGTGGACACCGAAAATGCAGGCCGCGGTGCAGTGACCTGCCGCATTCGCTCTACTTCTGGAAGGTGAGCAGTTTGCATGATGTCTCAATTTGAATTTATTTTTCAAGATATCAATCAGTGTAAAAACATATTTTTTCATCAATAGTTTAGGAAAAAAAAGTTCTGCATGTATGGACAAATTTAATATCTGAGTATAAATAATTTATATAATATTGAGATAATGATCTCCTTGTATATACACACGATAATGTATATACATAATAACCAGATATAGAATTTGTCCTTATTAAGGATTTTTTTATTCGGGAATTTTTATGATATTATGCGTATACACACATATATGTTTTGCAATTCATGATTTTCATATTTTCAAATGCCGACTTTATATTAAAAATTTATATGTACGGACACTTAATATTTTTATCGCATTCCTCATACGTGTGTTTTTCAATCTTAAATCAGGAAAAGAGATTTCAAACAAGAATATCGTCTTATTTTAAATGCGTCGCGCTGTCGTGATCTATTTTCAATTTCTAGGTTGATTTGAAAGAGAATCTCTTTTACTTTGTTTTCTCCTACACAGAGAATAACATTCTATACAAATATTCATTAGACGTCAAATTATGTGGACGTCTATTCGATGTCTTCTAATAGACGTTATGTCTGTGTGGGCTATATCACATTTTTTTTTTGCATTGAATAAGAGTATAATATAAATTATATACATATTTTTTAAATCGTTTTATGTGTTTTTCTATTCTTATTTTTATATCTATATTTATTGTACCTTTCTTATTCAAATGATTCAAGTGTGTTTTCACGATGCAATTTCTTGATAATTTGCAATTAAGTTGTTTGTAATAAACAACCAATTAAATAATTTTAAGCTTTACAACATCACGTTTAAGCAACAGCAACCAATAACTCTCTTTCTTTCTCTCTTTGTGTGTGTGTGTGTGTGTGTATACACGGATTGGTATCTCTAAAATGTAAAGATGTTAATAACTCGACGATAAATTGTGTAACAAATCCGGGAGAAATGAGCATTGGCACGTTGCCATCATGAACGTCATGTATGTGAGTACAAAACACGTTCGTGATTTGTTTGTGAATCCCTGACAAAGTCATATGCAATTGTATGCATCTATTGTCGATTATTCTGTAACACTGCAACATTGAAATTAAATATCCAGTTGATTTAATCCAAAAGCAAAATGTATTTTTAATCAATCCCGACGTCGACAGCGAAGAACGTCAAATCGAGGAAATACAAAAAGAATAAGTTTCATAACATATATATGCTTTATACAAGTTGTTTCCTAGCAATAGCTGTCAATAGGTCACGGATTTTTCAAAATACAAAGTTTATTTATAATAATAATATTAATAATACAATATTATTGTACGCGATGTAGTTTAGTAGTTGCTTTTAATATGCTATTATTTAATATTAATAGTAATTTTATGGTAATAGTAAATTAAATATGCCAAATCAACTATACATTACCAGTTATCAACTATAAACCAACGTCATAGGTCGTAAAACATTTGTACTTTTTTTTTTAACGGAGCTATATTGAAATTCCACAGCAGAGTCTATCATTTGTACCAACCATTTGTTTGTCAATTTATTTTTTTTAGCGACAAAGTCAAAAACCAAATCTGAAGCAAATTTAACTTCATGAACTACTATTAAGTACCTACTAAAAATTAAATTGATACAGATATAACAAGGTTTTCGATAAATGCAAATACATATATTGTGTAAAATATTAATTTATAAGCATGGGAAAAAATTTACAAAACTGTGCATATGTATTATACAACTAAACGGCAGAAGTTTAAAAAAATAAATCAACTTGTATAAAGCATATATATGTTGTGAAACCTGCTCTTTTTGTGTTTCCTTAATTTGACGTTCTTCGCTGTCGAGATTGATTAAAAATATAACAGCAAAAACAACCGCGTTCGAATTTGTTTCTTGTTAAGTTTGATTTTCAACAGGAAGGTGGTAACATACGAAAATATAATATCGTATATGTATTTGTAATCAGGATTATCTCTTTCGCTATTATTTCGGAATCTCTTCTAAAGTTATTACGTTCCTATTTCTATTTATGCATTCACGCATTAGCACGTTTATTACTTGAGAAAGTTAATCTCAAATCTAATTGAATCGACTGTAAATGCATTCTGAATTCTGACAAAGTGTGCAGCTGTTACCTCATAATTCATTGTGATATCCTACGTTGTTCGAGTTGGCAGTGTGCGACTGTTTCTTTTTGAAAAAATATTTTAAAACAAACCAAATATTTTTTATCTTACTAGATGACAAAATGTCAAGTTACCTTAGTGTTTCTTTTTTTATAATAAACGTACGTTTTGTATGTGTTAAGATTGTATTATATGAGAATTGAGCATTCAGTATAAAAATAGAGCCGTTGAGGTCATCAAGATTTGTGTCATCAGAGAGTTTCTTATTGTTTCTGTTTTTTATTCGTATGTTATTTAAATAATAAAGAAAATTATGTTTATCTTAAAGAAATAAATAATTTTTTTAGTTTTCTAACTTTCTTTTGTAAACCATCCTCCTTTTCTTTCTTACATGGATTAGTGTGTGTGTGTGTGTGTGTACAAAGAAAAACCTCAAAAAAAATTATACATTTATATGGTATATATAAAGATTTTATACATGTATAGAATATTTTACTTGTTTTTTGCTTCCTCTAAAGATATACAATATTTTATCTGTTATTTATGTAATTTCTGTTATATATTACTTATGTAGATGAGAAAATGTTTAAATAATTAGAGATAAAAAGAAACGTGACTGATCAAAATATTCACAATTTTGAATAGAATTGCAAAGCTTGTCTTGAAGCTTACTCTAACATCTCTTGAATGAATTTCCTTCATATATTTTAATCTATGAATAATACGTTTCGGTCTATGATTTCAGTGAAGTCGTTGACATTGACATAGAAGACAACGGCGATGGCACGGTCAACATATATTATACTGTCGCTGATGCAGGAGATTATACTCTGAATATCAAATTTGGCGGTCAACCGGTGCCTGATGGATTTTACACCTTCACGGTAAGTAATGTTTTCTGCATTTTACAGATTGTGTACACACTATCATCCTATGTCTCTTTTTTATATTTATAAAATTGGAACTGAAAAACAACGTGAATTATTACAATTTATGTTCTCTCATAAGGTAAAAAGAAATTTATAAATTTTACAGAATGCGATTTTATAATCTCTCGTTTCACGATCACAATATAGTGAACGGTAAAAATAAATTTTCATTAATATATGTGTGTATAGTGAAATCACATAGAATAATCTTTAAGAAAAGCTCGAGTTTTTCAAAACATTTATATCAGAAAGAGCGTTTCGACAAATGTGTCAGTCACAGTGAAATACAGAGTAATTACATAACACTAGAAACTATAAAACGCTAATGAATCCATCTATGCGCTAATGATTAACACGCTATTACGTGTTTAACACTACAATCTTTCTCTAAACGTAACCCTAATTTACTGATGATTTACATATTCAACATACAATATATATTATTTTATCAGTCGCGAGGTGTTAGATGACTACACATTATATTACAAATTCATAATAGAGTTTATTTATATTATATTAAAATATCCAAGTTAATCAAATTTTCTGAAATACTTAAAAAGGAATAAACAATTTTTAAAACAAGCACTTAGCGTGATCAGCGATAAATCGGAGTTTCACGGCATATAATTAGGAACGCAACGCGATATTGATAAGTGTTTCGTCTCATTAGAGTTTTTCGACTCTTTTTGGAGAATCCCATGAGTGAGAGACGGTCCGTGAACAGCGGCACGTGCACGTTTCTTCTCTCGTAATCATCTCGATGCCGATACGGATACCCGGTGCTCTCGTCGACGAGAAGATTCGGGTGGGTGGGGCGCGAGGTGTATCTAACTATAGAGGCAACACGTAGTATGCAGGATATTGTCGCGTAGTCTTCAGCGAAACAGTCCACTGCGAAGGCTCATCGGGACCACATCCGCCGGCTTGTTATCACACAAATTCTCAGTCCACCACGTGGGTCCCGTCACGTTGCAACACGTATTCCGCTCCAAGTAACGTTTGCAACACATACATACACGGACGCATACATCTTTCTCATATCCACACAACCCTTACTGCATCTTTCTTCCACCGACAATATATTCCTCCCCACCTCACGCGTGCATAGACTTCTCTGCGGCTATATGCATGTATCTGAACGGATGTGAGTGCTTCCGTCATCAAGTAGTCCGAAGTGCCTCCGATCGCAAGTGCATAAACATCGTAACAACCGCCACAAGTGGAAATCTACGAACTAAATTCTTATTAATGCGTATGACGTTGTTATATATATCCAGTTAGTTGTATCCTATATAATCTTCAATTTTTTCATTTTTTATTCTTTAATTTTTATTTTAGACTTTAATTGTTATATTTAAAACTTTTTTTTCTAAATTTATTATTGATTTTTTTTTATTTATAAAGAGCAAGTTTTTAATCAAATTATTTATACTTATTGTAAATAATTATTTATACTAAAGATGCACATATTGCCTGACCGCTTAAAGTTTTTTGTGTATGTTTCGTACGAACAAAACGACGGAAAGTCAAATCGGTCTTTTCGTTTAATGTTAATAGAAATAAACGAGTGTGGTCAGACGTTGTTCCGCATGGCGACTAATATTATATTTATAGTCGAATAGCTTTTTATCTATGATATATCAAAACTTGATTTTTTTCAAATTTTTTTGTTGTCTTTATTTTGTTGAAATATATTTAATTTATCTTATATCTAGGAATTTGAGTTATTTTTTTTTGCATAACGAAATACGATGACTAATCATAAGATGGCGAAAACCAGTGATACAAACGCTTGCATATGGAGACTGCTTCGGTGCTTCGAAGCGCCTGTTCAAACAACATATAAATTCGATATTTAAATAAAATGTCACTAATTCAGAATATGTGTGTGTGTGTGTATTTATGTGTGTATCATGTATATATATATATATATATATATATATATATATATACTTATATAGCAGCTTTATATTTTTAGCACATTTATCAAATGATATAGATATACACGTTATTTTCAATTCGAGATTTCAATATTTTGAAAAATGATTTTAAAGTAAAATGTTGCTGCACTGTTGCATTTATAATCGATAGACGTAACGTCAAAGTTTATCAGAAAGACAACTAGTATAGTATCATTTATGTCACCAAACTTTCATTGCGTTATGTATAATCGACAGATCGCGTCACACATACGATGTTATAAATCTTCGCTGTTACGTATAAATATTTCGAACTGCGTGACATGCTCGATGATCATTCTATTATGTGTACTACGTAAAAAACATTTAAATCCTTAAACTATCGATTGTTTTTTCTATGTTAAAGCTTAATCCATTTTGAAATCCAATACTCGTTTTCATCGCTGTGTCCATCCTCCGCCGACAGCTCTTAGACTATTTCGAGTGCGAGTCAGGCTTTCCCAAATTTATAAGTAGGAACACGGAGTGGGTGGTTGGAGGAGATGGGGGAGTGAATTAATATTGCGACTTAAATTAAACCCCACGCCGCGACACAACGATGATCTCGTGCGACACATTGCTCTCGTCGACCGGCGCCAATGTCTCGTCATTATTTTCCCGCGTTCCGAATCAACTTCGAAATATTTGTGGAATTATATATTTGCTTTACAGATACGCAAATTGTTGACGTCTTGTTCTCATTGAATTGTTTTCAACGACTTTATTTGTAACTGCAATCAATTAATTGCATTATTTCATCATCGCCACTGAGATTGTAAAACAGATGTTACACCTTGAAAGATATGTAATGGCATACACCTAAGTTTACAAAGAACATTAAGAAAATTATAAATCTTTCTTTTTAATGTTAGTTTAATATAGCCAAACTGATTATAAACGTAATATATTTGGGATTTATCCCAAAATTTATTATTTTAACCGGTTCAGAACAGTACTAGTTTATATCCGTTCTCGAATATCTCGAGAACGAATTAATATTTTTTAACGAATAAAGTATCATTTTAATCAGAAATGTAGGCTCTACATTTTGATGTACGTCGTCATCCTCGATTCTTGAACAATTTGCGCATAAGAAAGTCTATAATATATGTGACATTAACAGTAGAGTTTCGTATACAAAAGTTTTTTAAGAATTAAGGCCCTGTAATTGGTAATTTTAGAGTACCATCCTGAAAAAATTAAATACACTCGTGTGTGTGTGTGTGTATTTAAAGTTTTATACATGATATATATATTATGTGTTTTTATGTATATATATATACATCTACATCTACATCTACATCTACATATATACATATATGTATTCGTATTCCTCTTCTCTCTTTCATTTTATTACATAACTAATTATGTTTATATTAAAAATATATATACAACTTCTCTCAAAATTTTTTTAAGCAATAAATAGTAGATTTTTTGAAAAACATTTCGATAAAAATATAAAATTGCTTTTCCATGACGCAAAATGTTTACGATGGTTCATTAGTTATAAACTTGCAATCGTACAACACAATCATATCCCGTAGCGCTTTGTATTCTTAATTCTTTTGTAATGTAGGCGAGTAGAGGTTGAGTATCTATTATAGCACATGAAATGCAGCATTGTGCCCAAATTCCTGGTTGGATACCAGTGAGGCGCGAGTTTCGTGTCGACCACCGACGTAGCTGGGCGTTTGTAAATTCGTGAAATCAAACTGTGATAGTTGTGGATTATCACGTTAATTTTTATTTGTTGAACTCACATAAAGTCAAATAATCAAACGTAAGAAGGCGAGAAACAACTCGCGACTCTCGAAAAGACTTCGAGAATATGGCGTCGATACTGTGACGATTGCGATATCGACCGCAGATTCAGTGAGTGTTATACGTATAATCGTGATAAATTATTGAAGGGATTATTTAGAATAAATAATGATATATTTTTTTAAACAAACTATTTAAATAATTTTGACTTATAACAATTATTTATACTTATACATAAATAAATAAATAACTTAAATCTCTAAATGTACTAATTGTGATTTTGTAAACAAAGAAAATTAATTATATATAT
>NW_018020616.1:54708-103013 GCF_002006095.1 Pseudomyrmex gracilis
AAAAAACTATTTAAATTTATAAAAAATTAACTTTCAAAAAAAAAATACAACTTTAGTATCGTCAAAGATTGCCTATGTATTAATGTTGCATTTTTTTATCCAAAAACAAAATAACAAAATATATTACAATATATTATGTCTTGAATTTTTTTCCTTTAAAAAACTATTTAAATTTATAAAAAATTAACTTTCAATACAGAAATACAACTTTAGTGTGTGTGTGTGTCACATGTAAAATATAATTCCTCGTATGCATATTTATATATAAAATTAATCTATGTATAAAAATGTATATGTAAAAATACATTGCGAGTAAAAATAAATTAACTATAAATATAATATTGTAGAAAATATGAAAAAAATATATTTTATGGTGACACTGCTTTGATGTCATCACATCGCATTTTGCACCATGAAAGCGACTATTTATGTAGCACGTTCAGTATCATCTCCTCGAAAGCTAATTTTGGTTTCAGCTGCAATATTGCGTCTCGATGATCAAAATATTTCGCGTAATATTTTATTATATTTTGTAATTGTGACATCATCATTCTATAAAAGTAACATTTAATTTTGTTAATCAAACTTCTTTCACAAGTTTTAGTCGAAGAGAATAAGATATTATTCTTTTTTTTTAGAACGAAGAGTCCAGTATTTTATACACGTGTGTATATGTACATATATACGTATATATACCATTTTAATTGTAATAATAGCAATTATAGTTTAAGAACTATATTTTCTATATAAGCATTCTTTCTCTATATTCTTTATAAAGCTATTAGCAATTAATGAGCAATAAAATTGATAAGAACTAATGTATAAATGTGTTACTTTACTGACAAAAATTAACATGAGTGTAATGGAACATACTTTAAGCCAACTAAATATTAAAGTTTGCAAATATAAATTAGTTTAATATGAATGTGCTATAGATACGATCTAACTTGATGAGAATTTTGCAATAATTCTGTCGCGATTACATAATAAATTCTTTACACGCATCGCACTTTGGCTTGCGACCAGCATCAAAATACGTTCCATCGTAACAAAGTGTAACGTACACCACATCTTCCGATTTCAAAAATTCCTACGTTTCCCGTAAAGATTTCGCAAAGAATTTTATAAGCTCTTCGCAGAGAAAAAACAAGAAGTAGCACTGTTTTTTTTTTCTTTAATGTCTGGCGTTGTTCCAATATCGAAATATTGTATCGATCGTGCAATGTCGTATCGATTTATTGTCGCCAGAATCTTGCCTTTCTAACGTTACAGTAACTAAGTCATATATTTATTTTATTAACATTTTATTAAACTTTTCGAGCTTTTTTTAAAGCGTAAATAGAGTAGAATAGATCTCTATTACACAAATAGAGTGGAATAGATCTCATATATACACATATGTAACATTTTTTTTAATTGTATAAATGTATAACAATTTACTGAAATGTAATTATTATAACGTCACATGTCTAAAAAAAATATTTATCTTTCTATTGTGGTTCAATTACATGTATATTAGAAATATATATTTCTCAAAATGTTATAATTATTTACAATCTAAGATGACTTGAAGAATAAGTTTAATAATTTTACTTATTATTGTGGTTGGTAACATCGGTAATGTTTTTATTTGTAATATTTCAGGCATCTGAAGAGTATCGGGAACATAGCACGCACAAAACACAACGAGCTCGTAAATCGCGGCAGAAACAAAATCAACACGTCGTTGAACAGCGCACTACAACTCTACAAGAAAGCTCTACAGTCACCACAAAACGCAGTAGTCAACAGGATTTATCGAAGAAGAATTTCAACGTTATTCGATTGAATTCCATCCCGTTACCTGTCGCTAGTGGTGGCACAGTTACCTGTAAGTAATATCTTCACAAAAAAGATTCATATTTGAAACATATTATTCTTTATTATTTTTGCACATAACAAGTATATAAATAACATAACAAGTTTTGATCGAGTATGTTTCTTCTACGATTGGCTAGAAAATATAAAAATACATATCTATGCCATGTACGTGTTTTGGCAATATTTATATCAATAATCTATTTTTTAGTTATTATAATATTTATCGGAATAAAGCAACATAAAAATGAGCTGTCATTTGAAAATAATTGAGTTTGAAGTAAAATTTTTGTCAATCGACGACAAGCGCAAGCAGCACGCAAAACTGTCTGACTTATTATTAGCTTATACTACTGCGGTGTTATTTGTTCCTTCACCGATCACAGATCATAATATTTTTATGTTTGTAATCATAATATTTATTTGTTTTATGTTTATACATTATATTTATTTTGAATTAATATTTATAAAAAAACGTAACAAGAATGTTACTTAATTAAAAAGATGTTTTTTTTTTTTTCAATTTTGTTGAAACAAATATTTTTTACATATAACACGCTTTCACCTGAAATTATTAGCTATATGTTTAATATAAATTATTCAAAATCTCTCTTTCTCTCTCTCTCTCTCTCTCTATATATATATATATATCGTGACTTTAACGTGTGAACGTAACATCGACATATTATTCCGCAGTTATTAATTTATACTCTATAATTAGTTTAACGACAATAGCCGGACACATTGCCTGGAGCCAAGCAGTCGCAGAAATAAATCTGAAATTTTACTGCGCAACATGTGTATATGTGCTGAGTTTTCTTGCTCTCAAAGTTTTACGACGTCAAATTCTTCTCTCTCATGCAAAATACATTTCGCGTTTTATATGCGTTCTTAAACTGTAGTTTCAATAACTTATATCCTTATTCTACAGCAATTAATGCATAAATCATCTTTAAACGCTTATTTAAACGTTTCTAACGTTATGTCGGAGGATGAACTGTCATTAATCATTCGTATCACATATCTTAACCGCACTTGACTTATGTCGTCGAAGCGTTACTCGCACTATACTTAGTGATAGTCCACTTGCAAACTGGATTAATTGACCGATAATGTAGTCTAGTATTTCGGGATCAAATTAGTAATTTGAAGATTTCAGTATGTCAAGGTAACTATTGTAGTTGGACTCTTTTGCAAGAAACAAATATATAGTTTAAGATACTTTCAAATATTTTTTTCAAGTATGGATCTTCTGATGAACGAGTTTATACTTTAATAATTAAAAAGACAACGCGAATAATGCCGATTTAATCGCACTTAATGTTCCGCGGTTGATTAACATATATTTATAAAAAGCGTCAGATGACAAATACGACGAAATACATTTCTTTTGCACTTTATCCACCACCTCGCCAAAAATATAGCGAGCTGGACAAGCCAGAAAAGAGGGTATGTATGTTGGATAAGCGCGACATACTGTCCGCGATATTAATATTAGGTGATTAAGTGGCTCCGGATGCGCGGGTACTCGCGGTTGGTCCGAAGCCGAGCCTCGAGATACCGCGCAGCTGAAAACGACGGCGGGTGTCCAGAAAAAGACCCCGATCGGACTTCTTACTTCATTCTTTCATCTATACTTTTTGCGAGAAAATCGACTGGAATGATTTTCCAGTCGACAAACTTGCTCATGATTTGTATTCGAATGGCAATGCTTCACATTTTGTCAGAAAATTAACATTTCTGCTGGAATTTTCCGCTGCATTTTTTTTATACAATATTAATATTATATACAATACAATATGTTATATATGTATATATGTATATATATATATGTATATAATATAATAATCATACAAATCTAGAGACGAATGTTGCCTAGATAAAAAGTAATTTTAAAAGAAGATGGTGGTGGTTCCTCCTTAACGAGGAAGATTACGCGATACCTTCGGCGCGCGCACTGATGCGTGCACAAATGATGGTGCACGGTTCAACGCATCCCGCCTGTCCGCAATTTGTCAAACTCGGCCGACACCCGTTCCTCTTCATAACGGCTGTAGCCGCGCGTGTTAACAGCTACAGCCTCACTTACCTGAAGACTTCCTTCGGCAAATGAAACGGCGTGCGCGAAAACATAACTGGGATGTTGCGCGCCAAAAGTCATCTTGTCTATCTTGAGAGTTTCCGGGTTTCTTTCCACGCGTTAACAATTTACGCCGCTTCCTATTAAGACGAACGGAGAAACGCGAATAGAGAAAAAGGATATAAAGAACTATTTAAAAAAATTGTATTTGGAAAATAATTTTGTCGGATAGGGTGGAATTTTTCTTTCTGTATCTCATTCTCTATGTTCTTTATGCATACTTCAAGTTCATCTAAAAGAAAAACTATCATATCACGTATTTTATTAGATTAAGAAAACAATCTTCTTCACGAAAGTGTATGTTCGGAAATATTTAATATTTTGAATATTTCTAAAGTAGTTTTGACTTCTTAATATTAAGATTTTTTTTCGTTAACTGAGAATTAATAATGATAATAACAACAATAGTAAGAATAATACTAGTAGTTGTAGTAGTAAATAGTAATAATAATGGTGATGATGATGATAATTTCATGGTCTTTCCATGTCGGAGCAATAACAAGTATCATGTTCCAAGACGACCTCGAGCCGTCTTTGTCAGTAATTGAAGGCAATATTTCAAGCAATAACGTCATCACGAGTGCGCTTAATGATGGTCGCATCGTCGTTCCCGATTTACCCCGATCGAGCGGATCCAGCGTTGATCTGTCGCGTAACATAGACCACGTAATCTATCCATTCGCGACAGATACCGTCGGTTATACCACACATCTTACATACAATCTATGTATATAAAATACATCTTCACTTCGACACACCTGCGTCATAAATCTTCTCGCACCAGGTGCAGGCGCCGCGACGCCGACTATTCGCTTTCTCCCACCCAGCCGCGGAATCTTCGCCTATTAGCGCCTGCGTGAATCTCCACAAGTTTCCCCCGATCATGTGCAACTGTCGTCCGATTAAAAGGGATAGGTCTTTCTGTGAAAAAGGAGCAAACGAGAGAGAAATCGTGGTCGTCGAAGAGAGAACAAGAGAGAGAAAGAGGAACAAGGTTGTTTGATAGTCGAGGCAAACTGGCGATCGCGTCTCTCACAAAGTCAGATTCTTCTGGTAACTAGGCTGGAAAAAACATCACGACCGGCTACGATAGCGACGGCCGGTTTCCTCGTCGTCATCATCGCTGACCGACTTTGGTGCTCGCGCAATCGTCAGTCGTGCCGGAGATACGTTCTCGAGAGGTCGACTGACAGACACTATCAGACTGGAGACTTCGAGATTGCTGAAAAACGTCGAAAGACGGTTTAACGTTCGGTCGCTTAGTGTCCTCAGGTTGTCCCCGCGGAACCCCTCGAGGATCCACGATATTTTTTTAGCGCGAACGATTCAGTGCGCTCAGAGACGATTTATCGTCACCTATTCTATTCCCGATCTATACGGGGATCTTGTTCCTGGAGTGTTGCCTTCGGCACGTGACGCGCATTGCGTCTGTAACTAAAGATTCTTTCACTCTCTCACGTTGATTTATTTCTTGTTCAATATTTCAAAATGACGTAAGACTTGAAATTTAAGTTTTTTTTAATTTTTGCAAAACAAATGAGTAAATCTATTTAAATATTCTTATTTTTTTTTAATTCTTATTTTTGCAAGTAAAGCTCAATAAATAATTTATAAATTATCTTTTAAAAAATTGAGGTATATTTTTATTGTCACATTGTTATTAAAAATATATATCTTATATTTCTTAGTTCTTCTTTAGTTCTTTTTTTCGGCAAAAAATACATTTTTTGATTTTTACGATAAGTGTAGAGTGAGAGAGTTTCTAATTACAATCGGGGGAAGAAAGGGGACGGGAAGAAGCATTGTTGCGACGATCGATTCGCGATACATAGTTTGCCAAGTGCGGCAAAAGTAGCTTTGTGCGATTTTGAAGTGTACTTTTTTGAAAATGATTTGGATGGACGACGACGCGGAGGTTCCAACCACGTGGCAGGAGATATCCACCTTCTACAAGGCTTGGTTGAAGAAGGTGTCTTGCAGTGAATTCGATCACCCCGAGAGACCAATTTGCTACGCTAAGGTCACTCAGGGAAACGAGGAAGTTCCGGGACCGGGGCTCAATTTTGCGCCGCTCATCTTTCAGAGTCTCTTCTATATTGAAACGAGAAAAGGTTTTGCATTTACACGCGAAATAATTTTTAGAGCAAACTATTCTTGTTCTAGCATATTTTTATATGTATTTGTATACATTTGAAAACAAAAAGAGTAAAAAGATCAATAAAATTGAAATTCAAGTCTTCCAAAAGCATCTTAGCATAGGAAATGTTTTCTATGCCATCAATATACCTATAATGTTTCTGTACTTTCGAAGAAACTTTCTTTTTTTGATTTTGTGCGCAAAAATAATCCCCGAATATGAAAAATGACGAGCATGACAAATAGTAACATTATTTTTAATATAAAATCTTGTTTGATTATATGTACATGGAAGACGCAAATTTATCACATCAGCTGCCAACCGCAGTGTGCTCGAGAAGAACCTCTTGCTTAGATTGTACTTGATATAAATGTCATTCTGTTTGTTTTCAGCTGAAGTAAAGATGCCCAGCGGAAACGTGGACAAGCCAGTAATCGAAGACAATCACGATGGCACGGTATCCATCAAGTACGAACCGAGAGAAGAGGGTCTTCACGAACTGATTGTGAAATTCAACGGCGAACACGTGCAAGGTAAATAAATCTATTTATCTCGCAAATTAATAGTAATTGTGCAGTAATGAGGTACGATCGATCGTATACGGAGAGAGAATTACAGAGCTTCTAAGAATAACACGCTAATCTCTATATACACGCGTGTACGATCCGGTAGGTATGTCCATTCGGAAACACGGAACCTATGTGAAAATTCATTTTCCGTGTAATAGGTCTTGCAAGCGCCAATTTATAGCTATTAATAAATCTCCTTGTCCGGAAAATTAATTTATTACTTCGCTCAACAAGAGATCATTAAGTTTTCCAATTAGCTCAAACATATTTAACGTGCACGATTATTATTATTTTATCATAACATCTACATCTTCTTATCAATGTTTATTTGACAAACTATTTTGGCAACGTAAAATTTGTTTTGTGGAACAAATGTTTTTTCTTCGCTCTTTATAACATTTTTCTTATTCATTAGTTTTAAAGATCTATCTTAAAGATTCGATTGTTTAAAATATTTTAACATTTTATATTTATAAAATATACAAATTAAAGAGAATATATAACATATATATACATATATATATATATTTATTTATTTATTCTCTTTAATTTGCATATTTTATATTATATAAATATTATTATTAATATTTTAGGTTCTCCTTTCAAATTCCATGTTGATTCTTTGGCGAGCGGATATGTAACGGCGTACGGACCGGGCTTGGTGTATGGAGTTTGTGGTGAACCCGGTAACTTCACCATCTCGACGAAAGGAGCCGGCGCGGGTGGTCTCTCTTTGGCTGTTGAAGGTCCTAGCAAGGCTGAAATAAGCTGTCATGACAATAAAGATGGCACGGTTTCGGTGTCGTATCTGCCTACTGCACCCGGAGAATACAAGATTACTGTTAAATTCGGCGATAAGCACATCAAGGGTAGTCCTTTTGTCGCCAAAATTACGGGTAAGTACATGACACGCAATTTATATTTTATGTTATTATGAAGTGTACGTGATTCGAAGTTATTTCTATCAAAACAATTTTCCGTTAAACGTTACTTTCAGGCGAAGGTCGCAAAAGAAATCAGATCTCCGTGGGTTCCTCAAGTGAGGTACAGTTGCCGGGTAAGGTGTCCGATGCCGACATCAAGTCTTTGAACGCATCTATCACGGCACCTAGTGGCTTGGAAGAACCGTGTTTCCTAAAGAAAATGCCGAGTGGCAACATGTGTGTTTCGTTCACCCCGCGCGAAGAAGGCGAGCACACGGTGAGCGTTAAGAGGATGGGTAAACATATACCCAATTCTCCTTTTAAGATCGACGTAAAGGACCGCGAGGTCGGTGACGCGAAGAAGGTTAAAGTCTCTGGTCCTGGCCTAAAGGAAGGCAAAACTCACGTAGAAAACAATTTCTCGATCGACACGAGAAACGCTGGCTTCGGTGGTCTCTCTCTATCAATGGAAGGCCCGAGCAAGGCCGAAATTCAATGCAAGGATAACGAAGACGGTACTTTGAATATCTCTTATAAGCCCACCGAGCCCGGTTACTACATCATGAATCTCAAGTTCGCGGACCATCATGTCGAAGGCTCTCCTTTTACCGTTAAAGTCAGCGGCGAAGGTAGCAATCGGCAGAGGGAAAAGATCCAGAGACAACGGGAAGCCGTGCCGATCACTGAAGTCGGCAGTCAGTGCAAGCTTACCTTTAAAATGCCCGCAATCACGTCCTTCGACCTTGCTGCCACCGTTACATCGCCTGGTGGCGTCACCGAGGACGCCGAGATCAAGGAGGCTGAGGACGGTATCTACGCAGTGGCGTTCGTGCCTAAGGAACTCGGCGTGCATACCGTGTCTGTACGATACAAATCTATGCACATCCCCGGCTCGCCCTTCCAATTTACGGTAGGTCCGCTCAGGGATGGCGGCGCTCACAGAGTTCACGCAGGTGGACCTGGTTTAGAGAGAGGAGAGCAAGGTGAACCTTGCGAGTTCAATATCTGGACAAGGGAAGCGGGCGCGGGCACTCTCGCTGTCTCCGTCGAAGGACCTAGCAAGGCGCAGATAGACTTCAAGGATCGCAAAGATGGCAGCTGTTATGTTAGTTATGTCGCTAGCGAACCTGGTGAGTTACATTAATTACACATTCTTTATCAATTGTAATTATCTTTATTTATCAATTTGTTCGCGCGGATTATTGCTTTGACATGTTTGATATAAGTATTAGAAAAAAATATTATAATTATTAATTTTTTTTTTTTTTTATAAACACGATGAAATAAAGGAAAAAATCTCTTAAAAAACATTTATAAATGATGAAATGATATTTTGCCAACCGAAAACTCTCTTGTGTTTTACTTAATAAATTAAATATCTAATAATTGAAGAGAGAGAGAGAGGGAGAGACAGAGATTTAGTGTTTAACTAACGTCTTAAATATATATAATATAAATATAGATATAAATATTCCTTACACTGCAAACCAAGGTCATTCGTGTCCGCGCAAAAAATCCACTTGCGTTTATAACTTATAGACGAGGGAAGGGAGAGGAGTCCGGCTCCGCTCTAAAAAAAAAAAGTTGTACAGGAGGGGAACGTAGCGGCCAAATTTTAGATCTCCAGTACAATTTCAACAGTCAGTGACAAGACAAAATTTAAAAAACCAAAAAATTTAAAATCCAAAATATTTAATAAAATAGAGCAGCATAATTATTTTTATGAAAGCTGCAACCTTTATCTTCAATTTAAGCATTTTTTTTAAATTCGATCAATTTCTTGAAAAGTTACGATTTTTTAAATGAAACACTTTTTACTCGAATTACTTCTTTTATGATATTTTTGATGGTTTCGCGGTGTGTTGTATTAACATTCGAAGATGTTTTTCAGGCTGATACTGGTATCAGGCTGCTCTCGAAATGAGCTGAATGAAGTGAGCTAAAATGTTCACGAAACGTCGGCATAAAAATGACACTAACGCGGTTCAAACTCGAAAAACATCTTCGAATGTTAATACTTCTTTTATATTAAAAAATTATTTAAACAAATACATTTTTTCAAAATGTTTTGATTGATTTGTAAAGTAGAAGATTTAAAGATACTACGTAAATTTTTTCAGAATTTTTTTATAATTGTAACATAGAGAAAAATACAGTGGGACATAAACGATCCTGGTTTGCAGATAAAAGGTGTTTGCCAAAAAAAACCTTTGCAATTTGAGGGATATATATAGAGTTTAAATATATAAATAGATAAATATATATAACGTGGACGAGAACTAAAAGATAAACTACATTACGTGAACTTAAAATTACATTCATAGAAAAAAACTGAAACTGATAAAATGTTTTTTAATACATACTCTTTTAAATAATAACTTTACATAAATAAGAGAATGTATTAAAACCGAATACTGACTGCTATTTAAATTGTAACTTTCACAAATAAACACAAGTATTTGTGCAATCTCATTTTAAATATCCATTAAATGCTACAATATAATCGCAAGGATGGACGTTCGCCAACGACACGTTTGATGTACCATTCTTGCGTGAATAATATTGTCACAGTTGAAGAGAATTCGCTTCTCAAGTTACAAAATATTTACTTGTTAAATCTACTTGATTGCAATCTAACGTTTTACTACACGATTCCATATTTTTTGATATCACGGTAGATTATTGGCAATATATACAAAATCCATCATATACTGTCGCGCGAGTGTAACTTATAGACATTTTTTTTATATTATCCGCACGAATTCTCTGTGGATCGTGAATGATATTTATGCAAACTAAATCATGCATAACGCGAATGCCGTAGAGTAACAATGTTTTGGAGCGCAATCTTACGTACATAATCACGCGATAGTTAGAGTAAAATACTTTATTATAGAATAATATAATATAAAATAAAACTGTCTTTTACTTTATTCCTGACGATTTTTCATTTGCGACACGAAAGTTTGTAGATTAATCACTTAAAGTTTCTTATTATTGATACACAAGTCTTCGAAAAAAATATCTTTGTGTAGATACGCTTTTATCAAAAAATTTATTTCTTATAATTCTATGATTATAAGATTATAACATAACTGATCTATTGTTTACTTAAATATTTTCGCGTTGCTCTCTTCACTAGATATTTGCAGATTTTCAACACTAAATCATTCAGAAAGTCACCATTAAAATAGTTCTCGTTGGTGGTATGGGATACTCTGTATTTACGTGGTCGGATTTCACGCCATAACAGCGAACGTAGATCTACAAAGTGTTAATGAATCCGGTTTGGCTGCTCGTTGATCCGCCGTCTCCACCCAACCTCTCTCTCCCATCCTGTTGATCGTCCAGCTTTCTTGGTTCCGATCCCGAAATATCACCGTCTATATTTGTTAAGGTGAATCCATATTTTGGCCCCGATTAGCCACTCGCGGCTGGACGCGGTTTAGCGCGCGATGGTTTATATTTGGGGCCCCCTTGTGGGAGCGTGCGACACAGCGCGGCGGAAAAGAGGAAGCGGGGGCTCGGAGGGAGTACGAGTGCGAGCAAAACAGAAACACGGGGGTGCACGACACAAGGGTAGGGAGGAGGAGAAAGCTCGCGGACGAATCGAGATCAGGATCGACGCGAAGAAAAGTAGTGGTACGCGACCAACCTTCGACTGCGGCTACGATTCGTTCGTCTCTTTCTCTTTTTCCTTCTTTTTTTAATTTTTCTTTTTGTATCGTTCTTTCCGCGTTCTTTGCGTTTCTCCGCAAACTTCATCGAATCTTCTTCAAGTTACTCTCTATTTTCTCTTTTATTCCGATCGTTTTTCGAAACTTTTTTTTTTTTTTTTTACTTCTCTCTTCCGGCGAAATTTGTCGCAAAACGGAGGTTGATGGCTACTTTTACAACTACTACACAGATCGTTCTTGCGGGAAATGAGCCGCGGGAGTTTCAGGAAGATAATGGTTAGTTTCGGTCTTTAATATCTATATATGTATATATACATATGTATATATATAGAGCAAATGTACTCTTTACGGGCTTTTTTTTATCTTAAAAGGAGACACAACAGTTTGTTTTAAGAACAAAACTAATATTTATTAAGAAAGAAAGGTGTTAGCTACAGAAAATAAAATGTGCGAGCTATCTCAATAATTGTAAAATAACAAATTTAAAATTTATTATTAGAGAGAGAGAGAGAGCGAGAGAGAGAGGTCATTTTATATATAAAATTATTACATATATATATATATAAAGATGTGTGTGGAACACATAGTTTACGTTATTTGCTAATGCATGCATATTTTTATTATTACTATTACTATTTGCTTGATTTCAGGCGAGTATAGAGTGGGAATCAAGTTCAACGATCAACATATTCCCGATTCGCCGCACAAGGTTTACATCTCGCCGGCGATGGGCGACGCGCACAAGCTCGAAGTCGCACAGTTCCCTGAAAACGAAGTGCAGCCTGACAAGCCGTCCACCTTTTTGGTGCGCAAGAACGGCGCCAAGGGTGATCTGTTCGCGAAGGTAAATATCGCCCTATCTCTGCACAGAGATAGCAATTCGTGAGAATGTAATATCCGCGACTTGCGATAAATCTCCTTGCGAAAGAGAAGAGGATGATCGCCGTAAATAACTCACGTACTTATGAAACGACGCTGCCACATCAGACCGCGTAGGTGGGACCGCGAACGTATTTTTACTGTGCGCCATGTGCACGTAGCTGGATGAGTCACTATGAAAGATTTCGACATAAAGTAGCGTCTTCTCGCATCTTTGATGACTCCTTAGGTTGTTTGCTTTAAACTTTACTCAAACGCTGCTTTTTCAGCTTGATTTTTAAGGCTTTTCACTTTTTATTTTGAAATAAAGGGTCTGTGTATTATACATAAATATTATATATATATATATATATATATATATATATATATATATGCGTGTGTGTACACAGAGTGTTTCATATGTTCCGGACCGGTTTAATTATTCGGAAAGTATGCATTTTTGAAAAAAATGTTTGAGACAAAAGTTGCCTGTACATATACATATACAGGTAACTCTCGTCTCACATAGCATGGTTAGTAGCACAAAAAACACGTTACGGAAACGTTTGTGCTAGTATCTATGCTATGTGGGGTATAACGCGATACTTGAACAACCCGGTCGATATAACGTGGTTTACAAATAGTAGTAAAATCTCGTTTTTTTAATTAAAACGACGTTGTATAGCGCGAGCGTCGTATAACGCGATTTATATAACGCGGCATTTCTGTGGAACGGAATATTCGCGTTATACGAGGGTTACCTGTATATATATGTACATATATATATTCTAAATTCAGCCGGTCCGGCACATACACACACACACACACACACACACAACCCATATATATACGTAATATTAGATATATATGTATTATTAAATATATAATATAATATTTAGAATTCTTTTTTTTTACATAAGTAAAGTAAAAATTATAAATTTTGAATACAATACTGCATATTTCATATATACCACAGAATAAAAAAGTATAAAAATATATAAAATAACGTAAAAATAATAGATTTTATGAAATAGATATATCACTTTTAACTTTGACTATGAGAAATTTGTGGACGAGAGCTAATGTCTATTGCATCGATCAATTTTTCATTGATTCATCAGATTGTGTCACCGAGCGGCGTTCAGGACGACTGCTTCATCCAGAGCATTGACGCGGACACGTACTCGGTGAGATTCATGCCGACGGAAAACGGTGTTCATCAGATTCACATAAAATTCAACGGAGTACACATCACAGGCAGTCCGTATCGCATCAAGGTCGGTAAGGTGGACGCCGATCCGGCGGCGTTACACGCTTACGGCAACGGTCTGAAGGAGATCAAAACTGGCCAGAAGACCGACTTTATCATCGATACCTGTAACGCAGGCAGCGGTGCATTGGGCGTCACTGTTGATGGGCCCAGCAAGGTCGCTATGGACTGCACCGAGGTTGAGGAAGGTTACAAGGTCAGATATACGCCCTTGGTACCTGGTGATTATTACATCAGCATCAAGTACAACGGCTATCACATCGTGGGCTCGCCGTATAAAGTTCCTTGCACAGGTGCGTGAATGTTTTCTTTCAATAATGTATAACATTATTGCAGTATGTAACAATGTGGAAATTTATTTATTGAATTTATTTTATAAAAACTAACTACATAAATATATTTGAGAACAATAAATACTGCTTATGTTGTAGGTGCTGACTTGGCGGAGAGAGGCGCGCAAGAGACAAGCTCAATTGTTGTCGAAACAGTGCAGAAAATATCGAAAGCTAAACAGACTGGACCAGTATTGCCATTATTCAAATCTGACGCGAGCAAAGTGTCAAGCAAAGGCATGGGTCTTAAGAAAGCGTACTTAGGAAAGCAAAATCAATTTACTGTAAACGCCGGAGACGCCGGTACGTTACCTTATCATTAGGCAAACTGAAACTGATTAAAAGATTCTGGCAGGGGTTGTGCAGAGACAATTAGCAAATTTTATTAAACTCACTGTTCTCATGTCTTCTTTGTATTCATTCACTCTTTAGCAAGAATCTTGTGCAAAACGATAATGCGCGTACAAAAACTGCGTTTCTGATATGCGCAATCAGCGTGCGAGTAACAGTTGGTAGTAAGAGAATCAAGTAGATTTTATATTTCACGATAGAAGTAGGTGAACTGAAAGAGTCGCTGAAAACTCTTTTACTTTTCCTTCTCTTACTTTTCCGTGAAAAGTAAAGGAAATTGTGAGAATAGCGAGCATGAGAATAAAAGGAATATGTAATATAATGATATTTGTGTGTAGTAAGATTTTGGAAAAAGACTAAACATACAAAATCTAACATTAATTTGTAGGAATTTCGTGACACTTAACCCACACAGAACAGAACTTCCACTAGACATTTATTAAATATCGCGTGGAGTTGACGTCTAATGTAGTTTTTGTTCTGTGCGAGAAGATATACAATACTCGAGATATCAAATATGTTGCACTTTAAATTCGTATTATTATTTATCAAAAATATTGAAAACGTGAAAAGAAAAGATAATCGTATCATCTTTATTTCTCCCATATAAATTCGGAGTTTATTTCACTCCTGCCGGATCTTAAAAAAACAGGATATGATTGAATCTTTGATTCACTTATATTAATATTTAATATTCAAAATCAATGCCAATCGAATTTATATCCGCAGGTAACAACATTCTCTACGTGGGTGTTTATGGACCCAAAGGACCATGCGAGGAAGTCTTCGTGAAGCATACAGGTCGCAACAACTACAACGTGAGTTACCTGGTGCGCGAACGAGGCGAGTACATCGTCATTGTCAAATGGGGTGACGATCACATCCCTGGATCGCCCTATAAAGTCGAAGTTTAGATTTCCAGCATCCAAATCAAACGCGGCGTGCATTTGCAGCCGCAAACCTGAGCTACATATTTTGATTTTTTATGTAAACTAGACGGTCATAGGATTACTTGTATAACTTCGCCAAATCAGAAACGAATTAAGTGCCAATCCAAACTTTGTGTATACTCGTATGTGATTCAGTATCAATAATTGGCGAAACAAAATCTGTACCTATGAACGATCTGATTTACATCGAAACAACGGTAGCATTGCTCGATGTTTAAAATAGTAGACTTAACTTAAGAGACAATTGTCGACGCTGACGATAAAATCGCGATATGACTTCTTGCCAACATATATATAGTTAGTTTACTCATTTTTCCAAAATTCTGGGGACAATTTTTGACAATATAGAATTATTAATTTTCTTGTCTGAGACAGTAGAGAGCCCGCGAATAAACGTCACGAGAATTTAAATAACGATAAAAAGAAATACGTAGGTCAATTATTCGTTCGTTCAAAATCACCAATTGTGCCTTTTGAGTCGACACAAATATACTTAAAAAGAGAGACATTTAAGTATATTTAAAGAGACATATTACACAAAGACACATTGTAAAGAGATGCATGTTATTCAGATCCTGATTACATTACGTTATATATGTTATTATCGGTTATTATAGATTATATTAAAAATATATTATAAAATTGATTATATATTATAATATACTATAGAAGTTATATAAATAAAGAATATATTTATTATACGCAAATTTTTCATCATTTACCATCCTTTCCTGTTTATCATTTTACTTCTTTTGCTCATATATCTAGTATATTACACAGAATAAAACTTAATAGAGTTTACATTATGATAAAATCATCACGCTAAGATTAACTGTTTTATTCTTTGCTTCTCCAGTATATATAATTAAAAACTACAATCATATGTAATCATATAAATCATACAAAATAAAAAAAGCATTTGTGCTAAGAAAAGAATTCAGTGAAAGAGTTTTGTACATAGCGCGTCAGGAATTCGAAGAGTACGATTCGTACGGCGCTTGTTGGCGAGCAACCGCCTCGCTTGCCCTCCGATCCCGCGCCTACTCTTCGAATTCCTGACGCGCTGTGTACATATTATACAATAAACTTTTTACTAATTATTTATATAAAAAGAATTATTTTTTAGAAAGAATATTATTGAGATGTGTGTGTATGTGTGTGTGTTCTTCTTTTCTCTTTACTGCATATTTTTAGCATCTCAAGTTAATGTTACTATTTAGCTACACTCACGCATAACATAAGCTGTTTTGAATTTTTTTTGTCTTCATGTCTTATTGAATAGATTACAAAGTAAGATAAAAGCAAAAAAATGTGGTACGTAAGTATAATCGTATCTTGATTGTTTATATTCCTTGAGACTAATTTATATCGCACGTTTGTACGAAACGGTGGCAAGCTTTCCGTTTGCAAGCGCGTTTGAAAAGCAGTTACACTTGTATCATTTCGAAAATTTAATGTATATCGATCGGCTCCTGTCAAACACACTTACATACAAGGCAATGCACCTGTCGGCATCTCGTCGTCTATATCGCACCTGTAAACCATAACGTTACAGCTGTATCATATTCGCACAATAGCATTAATTCATCAACGCGGGAACTTTCTTGTCTGCGATATCTCTATTGGCAAATAATTGCGCAATATTTTTTTGCCTTTTGATCTATACCATCGATATAAGATCTGCTTGAAACTCGATGTAAATGCGCACCCTCGATCTGTTAAAAGAAAATATTTGATATACATAATTGCTTGCTCTCTCTCTCTCTCTCTCTCTTTTAAACACAAAATAGAATTTAATCTTCGTAATTTTTACCTATTTTTCAAAAGTAATTTATCACACAAGTTTATAAAATTTTTGTATTTAGAGAGTGGTAAGAATAAAGAAGCTATTGTATTTTATAAAAAACATTTATTTATTTATTTAATTTAATGATTTACAATTCATTATTTATTAATTATTCTCAAATGTTTGTTATCATTCTCAAATAAAAATGTAAGCATTCTCAAATATAAAAATGTATGATATTAAGAAATTTGTATCTAAATTCTAATACAAGCGTACACTGTAGAGTAGTTGGCAAGAAAGGAAAACTTTTCTCTTTTACGCGCGATTTTACTCGGATTTAGTTGTAACTGTCGAAGAATTCTTTCTAAACGCTATGTCACTTGCTTTTCCTTCACCGCATTTACCTCAACGACGATCACCGCTTTATCATCGGTGGGACGTGTTTAGATATAGCATATACTGCTTCCGAGCCACATTACTGGCACGAAGACTCTCAACTCCTTGAAAAAAACTATTATAATATTTTATAATCAAACAAATAAAGGAAAAATGTTTTATAACAATGTATCATATTGATTTTAACTTTTACTTTAGTAACAATTATAAATGGTTTTTCAGTTAATTAGTAGAGAATAGAGAAGTAACACGTAATATGACAGATGTTATACTCTATTAACATCGATGTTATATAACTTTGTTTTATAATTGTAATATAATTATGTTATATACCCATTATATTGCTTGTTATTAGCTGATAATGACATTATAACTGTCATATAACATTTCTGTAACTGTATAACAGTTATATAACATTCTACTTGCATGTTATATTCATATTATATAACTGCAATATACAGTGAGGAAATTACAACTAACATGGATGTTACATGCAATGACTATGTTATATTACTTGTTACATTTGTTTTATTACGACAATGTTGCTGTTATATATTTGTGTTTGCTGGAATGTTATCACTATAACGTAATACAAATATACTTGATAGAAAATTAGTAAATTCTATAAATATAACTATTATTACACAATATTGTACAAATATCTAAATAAAATTCATAAAATAAATATAAATAATTATATTTTATTATAAAAGATTTCTATTATTTATTTGTCATTATAAAATAGCTTTTTTTCAAGGCGTCGAGGCTCTCGTGATGCGATTGAGTAGCGGTACTATACTCTGAGCGTGCTCTACAATCGATGATGAAGCAGGAACCGTCGTTGAGGTAAACGTGATGAAGACAAGATGAAAACAAAAGGCGTAGCGAATTCTTCAGCAGTTGCAACTAAATCCGAGTTGTTTTTTACTTTAACCGTGAGTAGAGGTAAAAACTGATGGTTGAAAGAAAGTATGTGTAGAGAAGAAACTCTTTCGCGAAATTATTTTCTTGCTTTGCACACAGTGTGTACAGTTTTTATTTAAAAAAAAATAATTTAACGTATAATGCACATGTTTTGAATTATTATTGGGTAATATATATATATATATATATTTATTGTTACAAGTTTTTTTTCAAATTAAGCTCTGTAAAACTTTTCTAAGAAAAAAAGAATGTGTGTTTGTAAGAAATGGAATAGCATTTGCTTTCTTTTAACTATATATGATATACGTTTTGTCCTAATTAAGCAATTTATACTCATACTCTTTACTCTTTTCTATGCAATTCAGTCACGTAATTATAATATTTATCTTACCAATCTTTCTCACCTTTAAATATTTCATTACCTCGAAGAGTCGGATTTGTTAAAACCTGCCGTAACTCGAAAATATTCGTTCGACTGCACCTTTCTCGGCCACGCGCGCGCGCGCGTGTGTGTGTATGTGCGCGCGCGCTCGTGTTCTCTCAGGAGAGAAATCCATGAACAAAGCAGTAGAATATCAAAAAAAAGAGGAGAAGGGAGGGAGTACAACTCTGAGGGGAGCAACAGCCTAAACTACAGAGAGAGACAAGGGGGAAAATCGACGTGGAGAAGGAATGCGCACCTGGGATTCTCCTCTCGCGGCGACGCCCGCAAAGGTGCCACAGGATGAGAGGACCGAGCGGCGGGGATAGCCAGATCCTCTCAGACGCGGCCTGTCCCCTCCTCGACGGGATTGTAGGCGGCAACCCGCGGCTGTGTTACGAGTCCGCAGGCGTCGGGAAAACGAGTGATCGACTTGCGCTGTATGCGGGGGGCACGTCGAGCGAGAAACACGCCCCACCGCGACGGCGTACTTCTCCTCCGAGACCGACACATCGGTAGATTGAACCAGACGCTCGCGCGGTCGGTTGCCACGTGTACGTTTTTCTTGTACCTGGCGCCGCGCGCGGCTGCTGATATTTTGACATTTATATCATCACGACTCAACACTTGACTTTAATCGCATAGGTTTGTTTGACCAAAAAATTATTTAGTATGTTCCTGAATACAAATCTTTTTTTATGTTTATGTTTTTACCAATAATTTGATAAATTTAACATATTTGATACAAAATGTTTGTACGGATATTGCATGCTTGACATTATTCTTATATATAAAAATATGTATTGTTTGTTTATTTCACAAATAAGTAAGAAATTGAAATTGGCATTTGAACTGAATTATAATAGTAAGAAAAATATTAAAGAAAAATATATTATCAAGAGATATTAAAAAGATGGTCTCTCAAACTTTTTTTAAATCTCAAATTTTTATGTCTTTTCCACATTTACCTTTTATCTGTGATTAAGATTGTTAACGGTTATTCTCGTGTTCTTCTCTTTCTCTTTTTCCAACAGTCTATATTTTCAACAACAATTTCCTTCCTATACCATTATAGTGATTAGGAAGTATCTCCAGTAGTTAGGCGTTGCGGTAGTGCCGAGCAGTTTTACTTCTATGCAGCGGGGTAGGACCAGAGTTCAATGACTCAGAAAGGGAACAGAATGGGTGAGACATGCGTGATGGAAGACATCGTTCGCGGCATTTCGTGGGATTGACTGCCACAGAAACGAGCTGGTGGTAAGCTTCCCGTGCGTGAACTCGCGCGTAAGTAGGAAAATGCGTCGGCGGCGCATAGAAAGCTCTAGAAGAGAGAGGCGGAGCTTTCGTCGCCTCCTCCTACGAGCCCACCTTTCGCGGCAGGTTGTAGTCCAGCCGGATTTTCCCGGACCTTTTCCATTCTCTCTCTCTTTCTCTTCTTTTTGTTCTCACCATCATCGTTCCACTTTCGAAAACCGAGTTTTATCGACTGTCTCTCACCAGCAACGGTGAATCCGCAACATCCGACCTGGTTTTTTTAGTTCTTCTCTATCTTCTTAGGTTAGGACTCAGTTGTGAATATGTGAAAACCGTTAGGAGCAGTTAAAAAAAACTTCGTTATATAATAGCATCGGTATAACTGAAATATGGTCAATTCAACAAGACTTTAAAACTAGTGTTGGAAAATATCATCGAGCTCTTGTATCATAATGTAACGATAAAAGCGCGATATGTCTGAATTCAAGAAAATGAAGCGTCATTTTTCCCTCTTTGCGGTGACTTCTTTTCAACCCTATCCCCCGGTCTTAACACGATATGTGTAACTTTTGAAGTTTATATAAAATAACATTCAAACATTAAAAATAATTAAAAACTCCCTTATACAGTAAAAATCTCATACTAAAAGACGCGCAAATTTTACTAATTAAGTTCATGGAGAGAAACTATATTCAATTTTTTTCTGTATTTCGCACACTTATCCATAACAGTTGCAATAAATTGATAAAGAAATCGTCTTTATAATTCCAACTAAATAAAAAATATCGCTTTCTCATTATCAGCATCTACGATCTCTTTAATTAAATTCTAAAGTCAATAATCTGGCCCAACTCCTTTCGTCCACTTCCATATCTTTCTGTTATAACATGTTATTTATTTAATGTGTAAACCATCTCGGCAAAGTAGATAAAGACTCAATAGACACTCTTTTTGTCGCAAAGGGTTGTGTGGCGAACCACCATCTTTGCCGAACGACCTCATCGCTCTTGCGGCCCAAGTGCATCCCTCTTCGTGCGCTCGCGTACACAGATTCTTTCCCACTCTCTCCACCATACAGACCCGTACAGAGCGCAACGTCGAGCTCCACCTTCGTCGTCATTTCAACCCGTCGCTGCCTTCTCCACTTCCGTCTTCGCCACCTCCACTTCCGCGTCCGCCCTTCCCGCCCCTCGATGTCTACCACGAAGCTCGTAAACCCTCAACGCGCCATTTTGAGTGCACCCTTTTCCCTCTCCGCGGTGACCTCTTCCTTGTGTGACTCTATCCGCCGCACCGGTGTCGCTTCCGTTAAAGCTTTAATCAGAGCTTCTTCAGAGAGAGGTAGTATACCGAGATAAGAAGCGGAAATTAAACGCTTAGACGTTTACGAAATTCGCAACGCCGCAGTATATTTTTCAGAGAAGTTCGACTAAACTCACTGAAACACGCGAGTGTATCGATACAATCTTATTCGACAGCTCTTATTTTTCTGTTTCAAGATGTGAGATAAACATATTATTTCGCTTCGTTGTTCTCCCTATCTTCTTCCTCCTTTTAATTGATTTTAAATATTATAACCGAACATTTTAACAACCTTTTAAAATTTTCCGATACTTGTTTAGATTCCAAATGTTAAATTGATCCAGTTCGAATGATAGTTCGATAAATAATAAAATATGTTTACACGTACCTGATGATGTCTTCCCCCCTTTTATCTTTCCGATGAAGATATATACCACCAATCAATCTGGACGGGAAGAAAGTTTCAGACAAACGCAGAACGCAATTGCATATTTATCAATTTATTTTCGATTACAGCGAAACAGCGATCGAGGGATTTATTTTTTTTCTTGATCCGTATTTTTATGATGTGTAGTTACATTAACATTAACTTTCTGGTGTGTAGCGCGAAAATTGACTGGTTCGGAACATTGATAAATTCTTGATTTTCTTATCTCGTCGCGAAAGAATATCGATTGTTTTCAACACGGAAACTGCGATTCAAAATTTTGGCAACATGTCGTCAAAACAGACAAAAAAGAAGAGGAAGAACGGATCATTTAGAAAAACAAAACCTTTCAAGGAAATCTATCACAATCATGTAACTGCAAATTATTTCGATCAAAAAAGAGGAAATGCAATGTGAGGTCAACAGCAATTAGCTTACTTTTTTTTATATTATCCTTTCGCTTAAGAATCTTTAACTTTATTTGTGAAACGTAGATACTGTGGAGATTGTACAACAAGAGTTTTGTTGATAAGAATAGATATCGCTTGTGTATCGCAAGTTTTGTCGCATGTTTAACAAACGATGATTCGCTTTTACATATATATACATACATAAATATATATATATATATATATATATATATGTATGTATATGTATATACTTCAGTCTGAAAAGTTTATAGTACAAGATAATAATTATATTATATGTTAATAATTATATTTGACGCTTTTAAAAAATAATAACCTGTTTTAAGCGTTCTTGTAATTGAAAAATCCATTAATATCAAAATAATTATTAAAATATAAAAAAAATTCTCAAAATAAAAAAGTTTCTCCTCAAATCAGAACGTACGCATTAAATGCCACCATAATATTTGCCAGCAATACAAAGAAAATTGCCGAGAACAAATTAATAAATAAAACTCAGTATTTTTACACAAAAAACATAGTCGTTTGTAGTTTGTAATATCAATAACTTAAAAAAAAGAAAAAAATAAACACATGTAAATAAAGCGTAAAATAGCAAACCTCATCGTTCTTCGAGAAAGGACGGTTTGTTTTTTTTGTTTTTTTTTTTGTTTTTTTTGTTTTTTTTTTTAACGAATACGGTCACAATCTACGTAGTGATCGCGCCGAAAACTGCGTCGAATGGTCCTGAAGGGCGACACTTAATTGGTAAGTCGATAACTATCAAAGTCCAATTTACTATCACTAACATACATTAAACACGTGTTAATTCTGGGAAGTGTTAATTTATGTAACGCGGAAACATATACAAATATTTACAGGGAGCGTGAAACGCTCGTTGATAATAATTGCTCGTTGCACGGCCGATCCCAGATTTCACTTGGTCGCGGATCCTGAAAGACACCAGAACCGGCTCCTTCACATGTAGATGCGCCGCAAATCGGACGGCGACGTTATCATGTTGCATTGAGGACAGAGTTTCTTCGCGCCCTGCAACAACAGCAAGAAACCCTTCGGTTCGCGACGAATTTCGGAACTACAGTCATCTTCTGACGAACTTGATGATACAAATAAACATTTCAAATATAATGCTGGGTAATTTCAGTCGTTCAAAAACTCGATCGAATTGCACGAATTTCAAGCTTTCAATCTCAATTGTTCGACCATAAAAAAAAGTTGTCAAAATTATTCGAGTTATTCAAAATCTTTCTTCTTCGAACTAGTGAAATAATCCGAACATGGAAATCTCTCGAATCTGTTGTCTGAATTTCTGGTTTAAATCATAATTTAAAAAAATTAAAAAAAGAATGAACAATATCTTTAAAACTTTGTTTATGTTGTAATATAAAATTGAAACTCACCAGAGTGTGTAGCCAGCACTGTTCACAATGTACATGCCAACAGCAGACTGAAGTGACTGGTTTTTTGTATTGTTCCTGAAATGAAAACGTGAAAACGGCAAAAATAAATAATAAATCCATTTTCTATCTATTTATATATACATCAAAATAAAAAATATATATAAAGATATTTATTTTATTATTTTAGTTCGGTTAACTACAGATCATCATTGACCTTTCGCTCACAGACATTGGTCTCCCAGACTCAAAAATTGCGCATCAACATTTCTAGTAAAAATTAATTTTTTTAGACGATTATATCTTCAAAACTACTAACAATTTTTTCAATTTGTTTGTTTTTGTTATAGGCGCAGAATTGCTCAAACTTTCGATTCGAAAACCAAAATTGAAAAAATATTGATTTTTCGCAGAGATGTTTAAAGTCGCGTAAGTCTCATAGATCCAGTCTGTCTGACTCTCGTAAGTCATTTTTGAAGTCTGTCCGCGAAAGGTTAATATAATTGCTAAGAAAGCTGTTACATTTCATATTCATAGATCGAAAGGGAAGAGAGTATCTCGATTTTCCGTTACATTAAGATGAAGTCGCATCAAGTGCGGTCAAATCGTATCTGGTATTTGATTTCTTGCCGTTGCGACACTAAAACGCAACACGTACGGCATGGTCGATGAACAAGATAAGAGTTACTCGCGATCACGAGTCCAATCAGTCGTTTATCTATCTCTTTTTCTTGAGTTTCATAAAAGAATAAATTTAAAATCTATTTGCTCGTAATCGCTTGCGTTACATAAACGACATTCCTCCGCTAGATCAGCGAACACGTCCGTTATTTATCTTGGATGATAACGAGTGCGGTCGATACACATGAGCATTTTACTATCGTTACGCTAGGAACAAGATCGCCGTCTTATCTCACGCGGCGACGAGTTATTTCGCGATGGCAAGCGCACAATAACAAAGTACAAAGCGAGAAGTCGGGGGCAGGTAATAAGTATCACGTCAACGATGGAAACTAATAACGACGATATTACACAACGTAACGTTCCTTCGTTACTTGGTTAAATGAATGCGTTGAAGGAATAATTTAGTTGTCGATCTACATATTACGTCACTTGCGCGGATAGGAAATACGGTCGAATTTTATGCGCCGCTTTTATATCTCGTCACAATTATTTACGAGTCGCAAAGCGCTTGTTCCCAGGACGAGGACACAAAACGCGACAAAATAAATGTAATGTATAATAACATGTATAACACGATAAGGATTTAATAATGTGAAATACAATAAACAGTGCCGTTTTCCAGACTATTTTTCGTTATGTTTGATTCGATTTTTCGCATTAAAAACGACACATCTATATCAATAATTTAATTACAGTATTATTGTGTCGATAATTTAATAAAGTGTGTAATTTAATTTGAGACTTAATTATAACCATGCTCTATATCCACATTTGAAAGTTAATCGGTATAATTTTTGCGGCTGGACAATAATCACGTTTTTCCGAATTCGAAATATGACTTTTATGTATTATTACGATTGTTTTATTTTTTCTGAAACAAACGCAAGTTAAAGTATATTATTCAAATAATAAATCGTGTCATAAAATTTCAACAATTTAACAAGGCAGCAGTTCGCAATGTGACATTGTTATTTTGTAGAAAAGATTCGAACTCTATAATATATTATTTGTGAGCAAATATTAAACATTATATATGTGCATAGATCAAATCCGTTAAACTCACCATACAAATGAGGCATTTGAAGGCTTGGCTGCGCATTTCGGCTTCGAGCTCTCGGATACGGCCGCGAAGAGCCTCCACGACCGGAGTTTCTCTCTTGGGCGACGCTGAGACACCCTCGTCAGGATCGTTTTGCTGGCTGACGGGCGTCGCGGCGCCTGGCTCCGGCTTTACTTCGACCAGGCCCTGCGCCGACAGTCCGGAGTCCGGAGTTAATTGCTGTGGTGTGTGCGGCGCGTTCGGCGAAATGACGGCCTCGCGAAGAGCATCCCGTTCCTTTTGCTCGCGTGGCGTACCGTCGATCCGCGGCGCGACCACATCCGCTTCCGAATATTGGGCCGGTCCGAACTCGGTAGCGTCGTCGCCGTCGACTACCAAGTCCACGTCCTCGTCCTCCTGGTTGCCGCCTTCGCCACCGGGGCGATTGCTCGACGAGGTGGCGAGACCCGCGGCTGCAAAGCAGAAGGACCGCCGAGCTATTAATGCGGTGACTGCACAGGATGTTGAAATATAGAAAAGAGAACTAAATAATAATAATTCAACTTGTCTCTCATCTATAGATAAGATAATATTAAGTTTCTTTTATACTGTTTTACCGAAACCGCAGTTGATATCAATATTTTTTATATTTTGAAGAACGACATATTTTTTTTCTCACTCTCTCTTAAAATAAAAAAAGAAATCAATAGAAAGATTAAACACACACACACACAGAAAAAAAAGAGAGAGATGTGATGAGAGTTTTAATTCTATATTGCAAAATATGTCATTTCTATGGAAACGCTGGTACAGATTGTTCCAAATTTACATTTAAATAAAAAATACTCTGGTTATAAAAAAAACATAAGAGAGAAAATCTTTTACATATTTATAACCTACTACATATTGTTTTTATATTGTTCTACATTGTAATCACAAACAAAATGCTTCCGCGTCTTTCATATGTTCGACACAAACATGTGTGTATGGTTACAAATTGTAATTATCCAATATTCAGATAATTCGATAATTTATATTGCGTATTTTTTATTTTATTCTCTCTCGCAAACAGACTTTAAGCGTTCTAAATCGACGTTTTTATGCAAATACGTGAGCAGTAACAGATTCATAATATCCGTAAGTTTTTTTGTGCGCATATTTTTACGGTGGTTTTGTTGCAATGTAATTTTAAAACCGATGACTTACCGGAGAATCCGCCGACGAGCAAGGAAGTGGCGCGCACTCGTCTCTGGCCGGCCCATTCATACTCCTCGAAGGTCTCGGCATCACCTTCGACGTCGACCTCTTCTTCGTCAAGATTCGCGTTCTGCCCGGTCGGATTGCCGTTGTTCTGCTTGTTCAGGCAACGGTCAACATGCTGATTCCACTCTTCCGGAGTGCCCGACAGTCTCTCGCTGCAAACTGGACAGGACGCCTCGTCTGCTTTTCGCTTCCGATTTTTAACGCGTATTCTGGCCTGCGCAAAAGCAATACATCGCTGTTAATCCAGATGTAATTAATAAGTAAATAATGTGTAGACAGCTTCAAAATTTGTTAAAATATAAGAACGTTGATAATGGCTGAGAGCATGTTCTCAGTCGCTTTGTTACTTTGTAAAGTGGTGGTCAAGTTTTTGTTCCTACATCATGAACTTGTAGTTTGACACCCCTATTGATGACCATTACTACATAGATTAAATATATTGAAAAAGACCTAATCCGAAGGTCGAAAACGTTTTATACGACTTTGTTTCAATAAACTAATATTACAACTACACACACCAATATCCGTGTTTGCTTCAAACAGCCATTATCAACGTTCTAATGTAATTAATGTTAATCTAAATGTAATGAAAAAATGTAGTCTCTTCTGCAATAATAATATAAGTAAAAAATATATATATAACCGTTTATATTATTTTATAAATAACAATATATTAAGAATAGGTACACAACAAAACCACAGTTTTTAATAAAAAAAAATTTGTAAAAATATATGACTGATATAAGCACAATGCATTAACCTGTCTGTTAGCCTTGACTCTTTTATACGTCTCCCATCTGCCTTGCGGTGTGCCGTCTGCTGCCGATGGCGTGTGTAGCATCGGGCCATGGGGTAGATCTTGGGGATGCGTCTGCGGCAAGGTCGATCTCGGAGGTCGAGGTCGTGAGAGCGTCGAGGAGATCTTGTGAAGCCGATCAACCTCTTGCGCAAAATGTTGCTCTAATTCTTGCGGCCTGACTGTTACCCCACACACAGGGCAACAAGGTGGATCCGAAGGAAATTTTTTCTTGCCTATAAGCCAAAAAAACAAAAAAGGTACCCGTGAAAATTATAAATTGTTACGTGCATCAAATAAGAAGCATCTTGTTCGCAACAAGAAGATAAAGAGAGAAATGTCTTCTTGTTTGACAATTAAGCCGCTTAAGAGACGTCTTTGATGTCGATACAACCACTGCAACGAAAGAACAGAAACACTGATGGCTGGCCGCTCCGTCTCTTACGGAAGACATCGACTAACGCGATTTAAAAAGTATTCAACTCGCGTCGTAATTACTTTCCGCAACGAGTCGTCGAGTTCTGGCTTCTAGGGTCGCGCGCGCATTGCATTAAGCTCAGAAACGAGCCGCGAAACGAAAACCATCGTCGTAAGTCAACGCGCGCCGCGGCTCGTTTGCTTGCAATTTATTGCCCCGTAAAACAGCAAATAAAAGACAAAGAAATGGAAAGAAAAACATCCAGAAGGAAGGATTAGAAAGGAAAAACAAGCGCGGTGCAAACAGCCGCGCAATAATCCAACGGGATACTTCTGTTTCCGAGGCTTATTTGCGCGCACATAATCGCTCATATACGCATAGAAATGCGTTAATTTAATTGTGAAAACTTGTTGTCGTCTGCGTCCCTCTTGATTCGTCGAAGCTCAATCTGAGATAAATGCGTAAACTCGATGAGGGAAAGTTCGCGGACAGATATATGCCGTATTTCGCTGCGTGTATCATGTTGATCGGTCGTATCTCGAGCTAGTTTCCTAACATCGTATTGTATATAAGAAAAAGTATGAAAACTAATTTTCTCTACACCGGGAGTAAATATATTTCTTAAATAAAATATTTACATTAGAACACAGAAAGAAGAAGAACAAGATGGCAATTATTCATTTTGATTGATCAAGTCGCGCATTTTATTCGAATGATCGATTTCGGCGTGTAACGCTTCTCGCCCGGCTCCGAAAAGCGACTTGTTTGAATCGAAATCTAAATTGAAACCTAAACACAATGGTTCGCTTAAAAATAATAATTACATCCACGGGTCTCTCTAATTTATTGACTGAGTATAACGCGCGAAATTCTATTTAAAAACGGAAACTGTACACACTTAATAACTATTGCGAATTTTGCACAAATTGTACAATTGTCTTTCCCGCTCCAAACGATCCAATCTATTTTTACGTTTTGACTATGTTAGAAAGTTTCAGACATCCTATATGTGAGTGTGTAGTCAAACTGTACGAGCGGAAGAAGAAACAGTTACGAAAAGAAACAGTAAGTTTGTGTGTTTATAAAAATCGCGTTTGAGGACACGGATATTTATCTTACGATACGATATAATTAGATAATACATATTTTTCTCTCTCTCACACACACACACATTGGTTAGAAATTTAGAATTCACAACAAAATAGTGTAGTTATGTTGGCAATGCGAGAATGCATAAGTACATATAATGTATATACACGTACTTAGTATGCGTTTCGCAATTCCTGAATGATAATCGCAGTCTGTTCCATATCAAATAACTGAAGCCGGCGGCGGAATTAACGTCGCGACGACGCGATAGAGTCGATTCGAAATAGGAAGGAGCAAACAAGTCATTAGGTATTACGTCCTTATGACCATGTTTTTTTTTCACTTAGTTATTGCAAACTAATAACTCTATGATATGCTATGGAATAATCCCCAAACTTTTTCAGAGAGTTTATTACTTGTAATATCTAATATCTAATAAGTTTTCAAGTTTTTAATAAAAACACAAATAATAAAGTTATGGTTTTTTGATATATAATAAAATAGTTTTCTAACAATATAAAAATTAGAATTAGAATATTAGTACACAATATATCAACAAATGTTTTTTGAGAAAAAAAGTATAAAACATTTATCCTCGCGCGCTCGAATGATTTTCTAATTATCGCAAAATTATTCTTGTTATTAATACAACGGTTATTAATATCTCGATTGCAAATTTCCTTGTAATAATGGATTGCTCTTTGTCTGCCGAAAACGGCCATGAATAGATTTGACAGATCGACAAACCATAACTCGGAAATCTAGTTAGGTAAGCGTATCTACTTACGCGACTATATCAATGTCAGAACAAACGGCTAATTGAATTATCGCGTTTAAAATTGCGTCTTTCCTTCCGGTAATAAATACACGGTGACAAACGCGGCAGTTTGAAAGCTTTAATTAGCAAGCCGTTGTTAACTTTGAGCGAAAATAATTTTGATTTCTAATGACAAATTATTTCGATCGCTTTAATTGCCGATTAAAACGTTTCTTTAACGATAATTATCGATAATTCGAAGAAAGTGTCTTTTATTTATTTTCATTAATTGACGAATTATTCGCGAATGAAAATGCGCCGGCAGCTGCAAATCACACGTCGCGGATCTTACAAGAAACGCGTAAATGCAACATGGGAATTCAAGAATCAGGAAAAATTATTACTTCCCGACTTGAATTCCATAGAGCGTACAAAAATAAACGTTCTGCTGAGTGCCCGCACCTGCTGCTATTTTCTGACGATACAACGCCTTAGTCTAGCTTCTCGAAAAACCAGAGTCCCGTGAAAAATAATCGTCGTATCTTTCGCGAGTTTGTTACATTCAAATAAGCTATTCTCTAATCTTGCATTTTAATTATTTTACTATTCTGTTTTAATCTAATGTATTTGATAAAAGAGTGTTTTTAACAGATCGAGTATGTATGAAAATTAATGACAAAAAAAAGAACTTGAACATCGCCGAATAAAAAAACTGCAACACATATTTCTGTCAGATGGCAAATAAATTTTTAATTCATCAAGTTTTTTTTTTCATGTAACACAATTTGAGCGATTTGGCTCGTTTATTTGGACAAAAAATAACACGGTCGTGCTCGGGGAGAGAATTTGATCGCGCGACAAATGTTTCATGTCGAAGGCGCAAAGACGGGAACATCCCTCGTCCTCACAAATCTTGACCCTCGAGGGACGACTTGTAAAAATAGACGGGGAGACTCGCGATGTTCTCGCGGTTTCCGGAAAGAAAAGATAGACAGCTTGTTTGCATGTAAAGTAGTATACTTACCAAGATCACTGGAAAATAATTTACCAGCAAATTCCTTTATAAATATATGTAACTCTTTTGTGTAGTTCAAATAAATGCGCACAAAATAATGTATATTCGATAAACAACGTATTAGAAATTGTAACAAGTTACTTGTGAGATACCTACTGATTATCCAGTCGTAAATACAAAAAAATGTTATTTGCCAAAGTATTAGACGCGAAGCAATTATTATCTTTTTTGTTTATTTCATATAGTATCATAGTCGAGTAATTATACACAGTTTTAAACGAACAAAGTAACGAGACATTTAGCAAAAAACATTATTTGTCTGCGTATTTTTTCGACAACCTTGCGTTCATAATTTGTTCTTATAATGTTTCTAGCATAAATGTTTTTTTTTTTAATATCGTCGATATTAGCTGTCGATGTCTTTTAAATTTCTATTCGAATGTGGAATATATTTACTGACCGCGGTTAGAGAGCAGGATCAGAAATGATATAATTTGATTCCAGACTGCAAATGCGCACGAAACGTTTGTGCAGTACAAACACGAACGCCACTATTTGACGAGCCGTACTGGACGCATTACAGTGTTTTAATATTTTACGTTTTAATAAAATGCTTTAATATTAAAGCTTATTGCGATATATGGCAAAATGGAAATATCATTGAAAATTAGATATTTCGTTAATGGGATCATTCCGTCGTGATTTTCTCTGTCGGACACCAACATTATTTGATATATTGTTTATAACCCGCGTTTGTAATTTTCACGCTTGTGTCCGCATTGTTTATAGTTATGACATTTTTATGCGGATATTTAAAGATCTCAGACATATCTTAGATGTAGAAAAGAGAACAGTCGCGTTAGGAGAAAAATTGTTCGGTTCGCAATTCAGTCATCATCGTCTGATATTTTTTTATTTACTTATACATTTTGCATATAAATAAATAAATATTATACAAAGAACATAAAAAGGAATCAATCAGCATTGCGGAAAAGAGGCAACAATGAAATCTCTTCACGTACTTTTGAAAGCGAGAGAGAAAAATACATACGTAGAATAAATTATATAGAAAAACAAGCATACATAGTAAATAAAAAAAGAACATGAATATTCCGCATGACAGCGAGTCGCGCGGAAATCTTATCTGTGCGCCTTGATTAGCTATTAAAAACAGTGTAATATTCTTTACTTATCCCAAACCTTTCAGAGCTGACTTGCGCACTGTTGTAATATCGCGACACCCTCTATACACACGACCGCGTTTTTTTTATTTTGGCACAAGAGACGGGGTGAGTGGTGAGCGTCTCTTTTAATTAAAGATACGCGACCGCTCTATCTCGAGACCACCCTGGTGTCGCTTTAAAGGGGACTAAGTGTAAATGATAGCGCAGTTATGGTCACGGCCGGAGAGAGATAGCTTCGCAACAAGATCCAGGGACGAAGGTGGCAGCGAAGTATTGTCCTTTAATTCAAGAGAAAAGACTTGCAACAAAACACGTTGCAGAAAAGAAAAAGAAAAGCAAGCAAACGAAATTCCGGCAACCACAATCAAAAGTAAAGAATGGAGACAATTAAGAAAAAAAGTTGGTAAAATACAAAATTTTTTAAGTATCTAACTATATAAAAATACGAAAAAGAAATATTGCATTTATATAAGAATGATAAAAGTATGATAAACAAAAGAAATAGAAAAAGATGAAAGATATAAAATTGAATATTTGCAACAGAGTAAGTATTGGAATATAAAACAACATTCTTTCTCTTGTCTCTCTCCTATATATATATGTATTTATTTATTTATTTATTTATTCTTGACCTGTCGTTATAAATGCAAGAACCGTGATTGCGTCAAAAAAATATTGTATACAGGGTAATATATTGGTATTTGCGCTGCGTCAAATATCAGATGTTATGCCGCATAGATCAGAAAAAATAGTAAGAGTGGAAGTAATTTGCACGCAATCACTTTGTTACGTGTTTTTGTGTTACATATATTGTGATTTCAGCTTTCTATAATATTTATTTTAGCGAAGTCATTGTCAGATTAGTCGATTGTCAGCGTGATAAGTACCGCAATATATATCGTTATTACAGAAAGTGATTATTGTAGAATTTATGAAAAACTTTGCAGTTATTTCACGATATGTAATTACACATAAATAATAATAAAAAGATGGAGTATAACAAGATGCAAACACTTGTTTTTTTTTGTATTCTTTGTTCAACTTGTACATGTAACTTGTTGAGAATATACGGCATTTTTAGCGTGTGGGATTTGTGTGTCGCACAGTATGAATATAATCTGTCAGTATATTCTTAATTATATCTTGACATAATAATTTAAAAATAATAAATTTGTGCAGATACACAAGTACGCAAAATTGGTGACTACAAACTAAATGTTTCCAATTTCTTTAATTTGTGAACAAGCAAAAAACCAAGTCAAATCTACTTCCTACAAGACTTCTTATAAGAACAATTAAACGTTAAAAACACTAAGACATTTTTATAACACGTTTTAGAACACGTTTACTGTCACACGCAGACGTCACGCGTTCTTACACTTTTTCGACGAAGAATTCACGCTCACACTCGTGTGAGAATAAGAAGCAAAGAAAAAATAATTTTCCAAAAAAAGGCTAAGAACGCGTCGTCGTATGTCGCGTTTACGCGAATTTCGTAGCAGATAGAAGTGAAAACATTTTCACGAGCAATGTGCGCGCGCGCACGATAAGACATAAAGCACAGACACATAGAGCCTGAAGAGGCCAATGAGAATGGAAGGCGCACTGCAAGGAGAATAAACGAGATGAAGATACGAAAGAACCGCGGCTTAGCCAGCTGTCGACAGCATCCTCTTTCTCTTTCTTCTCCCACCTCGGATTCTTTTTATTTTCACAACCCCCGCGAACCACTCCACGAGAAAACGACGTCGCTTCCGTTAATTATGTCAGCAGACGGAGGTCCTTAAACGCGAATCACCCCCTTCAACGTTCTTCCGGCCGTTGATGATAACGGCGATAAGGTCATAACGATCTTCTTTAAGAATCAAAAATGTCGTCACACTGTTACGGATTAGAAAAAGAATTACGGAGAATAATTAAACAAACAATTGATGATATCAATAAGTAAATCTTCTTAAATATTTTTGTACATTTTCTGTACATTGAGATAATATACGTAATATATATACATGTGCATTATGTGTGTGTGTGTCGACATTTTTAACCCTTTGTCTGCAGACCTAAAAAACAACTTATGAGTACTGCAGACTCGGTTTGTGAGACCCACGCGACTTTAAGATCGAATATTTCCGCGAAAAATCAATATTTTTTAAATTTCTTTTTTTGTAATCGAAAGTTTGAGCGATTCTGCGTCAATAAAAAAAAAAAAAAAAAAACAGATTGAAAAAATCTCTAGTAGCTTCGAAGATATAAGCGTTTACAAGAAAAAACCTAATATTTTTTCTAGAAACGCGAGTGAGTCTGGAAGACTTAATCTACAGACGCAAAAAGTTAATAAATACGTTAATTAATACGAACTTTTCTCGCAATGATAAAAATTATTACATCAATTTAAAACAAAGTATTAGTGTAATTCTGGTTTTTTTTTTTCTACAAATGCAGGTAGCATACGTTTGTTGCTTGTAATAGCAAACGAAAGTCTATAAAAGACAATGATTTCGTATTCTGAATGATTTAATATATTCCGAGTTTGCTAATCAATCGTATTAAACGTCGATCATTTCAAATCTTCCTGAAGAGATAGAACACCTAAGTATCCTTTTGCAGATCGAAATCTATTCGAAGAAACGTGTTCAATTATGTTCAGTCAACCTGCTGCTGTAAGGTAATGAAATCGATTAAGTGAAATCTAATATTTCCGGTCATACGCTTGATAGTTATTTAAAGACAAATCTGAATCGATGATATTTGTGTTTCACCAATTGTAACAAACTTAATATTCACATCTATAAATACCTACGTGAAAAAATCACAAAAATATTATAAAATATTGTATCTTAAATGTACAATTTGTTTTAAAGTTAATTTTTCTAAGAGTTGGCAAAATCTTTTCGCAAGTTTTAACATTTATATAAGGATCAACAAAATTCGATGAAAAGCTAACATCTCTCGCTGTTAGCATGCAAATTTTCCAGCAATAATTTTATTAATTACAATTAATATACGCAAATGTTTCGATTTCGATGTTCTTCCTATTCAGAGCGTTAAGTTACAAAAGAATATTTTATTAATATATAAATATTACTCTCTTTTCATATAATTAGCGTTAAATTTCTCACATAAATATTAAAAAACTTATCGGAAAATTTGCACACCAACAATATGTTTATATTTGAGAGATATGTATGTTTTCTTTCGTAAAAGCTTTACGAACTGAATAACTGAAATCATCTTTGATAGATGCTAAAAAAAATAAAATGTATGTGTGTAAAACGATTATACCTACGCATTTTCTCGTAAAAAAATTTGAAATTAAATGGAAAATAGATTAGATTGTGAGAGAGACATTTTAAAAATTAGTTAAATAGAAAAACACACGTACAGAAAGCATCGCGTGGAACGACGTATGTAACACTCGAAATTTGCGTTTCTCTGTTAGGGAACGCTCGTTCCTGGCCACACTCCTGGCTCTCCTCCCGTCGTTTATCCCGAGGAATGTTCCGACATTCTCAAACAGTTTAACATATTCCATGGAACAGTCCAGCAAACGCGCGCTGCTGCCTTCTTCCCTCTCGATACTCGTTTTCCATCTAAGTGTACATCCCATGTATTTCTATCTCCGACCGTACGCGGCGCGCGACCGTCTCGCCTCTTTGTCCTCGCAACGGCGGAGAAGATCGCCGGAAAAAAACTCTGTTCTTTTTCCCCTTTCAATTAGATGCGTTCGCAAATTTATGTCCGCGCCCGTTACTGTACTCGATATTCCGTTTTCCTGCCTTTATTGAAAAGAACACCCTCGTCGTGAGTCTGTCGAGCGAGGTGGATTTCGACTGGAAAAATAATCGCATACTGCACTGGTGTTTCGCGCGAAAAAAAAAGCAAAGAAGACTATTTGTCTTAAAACATACTTGTAATATTTTGCTCATTTTTTTATGTAATTGGTTACCCGTTACTTTTCAAGTCGTATACTGCTGTAATACCATTTCTCTCTGATCAAAGAGTCGAAACTGAAAGAATTTGCTTTTAACGTTGCGATGGCGATTCGCGGTCTTCGTTTATGCGTAATGGCGGGACAAGAGACATTTGGCTGCAATTCGAGCAGCTTCTCCGGGGTTTATGGTCCCGATTTGAATTCCCGGCGCATCGGCCGCTCTCTGAATGCCTCTTTGATTTAATAGAGAACATCAACGCGAACTCGAAGGGCGCCAACGCGCGTCACGCTTACAAAGGGGTAGAAGAGCGCGCGTTGTGCGAAAGCGGGATCTGAATTTGCAAGCTTTGCGAGCTGGTTTTTTTTTTTATTACTAATAATAATCGCGATCTCGGTATTTTAAGTGCAAACGGAGCACACATTTCATCGCAATGAGATAATTAATTAAATTAATTTGTTCAATTCAATTAATGCGGACACATATTTAACAATTTATTTATTTTTCAAGACAAGATTTAATGTAACCAATTGATTAAATTAAAAAATTCTCTTTTATTGTATTATGCGACGCGTTTACGATAAAAATCGTGCCCTTCGATTTTTCGAGCGCGCGCTCGTTTCGAAAAACTCTCACGACTGTCAAAACTTGAGCCGGCGAAATACACAAGCTGCAGGTATAATTAGTCTGCTCTGAGGTCGGTGCAATATTTACGCGTGTTTAATCCGGATAAAGCAATTAGTATAACATATCGATGGCGCGGTTACAGATGTACGGTAGGTACTTGTAACGACGCCGCCACGTGTAATCCGGTTTTAATTAAATAACTGAGCTCGCCCTTGAGAGAGCGCAGGTCCTCGAGGTCTCGCCATCCCTTTCCGCGAGCTGTGCCGCAGTCGAAAGAGTTACGCGGAGCCGAATTTCGACGTAGTCGAAAACGACCACCGGGTGTCAGGCATTTAACCGCAACTGTTGTCGTCTCAACGACGGCGTGGGTTATGGGGTCCGCAAGTCGAGCAAATCCCCCCACCCTTCCTACGAACGTGCGTGTTCCACGTGTGATCTCTTCGTCAGGGAGAGATTTATTCGCGCGTAACCCTTTCGCTGCTTTTACTTAGGCGTGTCGAATTCTATTAAAATTAAAGAAATATGTATCGTTTGATGTGTATTGTTAAGAAATATATATATTACTTATATTTTGTTCACAAATAGTTTTCCAAGACCAATAAGAGTAAAAAATATAATATACATTTAATTATTTTAACTAATCTCCGTTTAATATACAGAGTTTCTGAAAAATTTTGACACAGCCAAAGCGTGAAAATAAATTGGGTCAATCTGGACAGAAAAGTCTTGTGCCATTTTGCAAAATTCGCAATAAGTAGTTATTGAGTGATTAATTAATAGGTGTGATCCGATGAGCGCGTGAAAAGCGACGATCCGAACTTTGTAGGTGTGTGATGATTTTCAGTTGTGAATATAAAAATCGCTTACTTTATGCGGAGCAAACAAGCGAGTGGCACAGCTTCTTGCTGATCAGCTGATTTTTACAACCGAAAATCATACACGCCTACAGAGTTCGGATCCATCGCTTCTCACGCGTTCATTGGGTCACACACTTACTAATTAATCACTCAATAACTATTGCGAATTGTGCAAAATGGTTTACATGACTTTTCAGTTCAGATTAAATCAATCTAACCTCGCAATTCGGATGCGTTCAGAATTTTTCAGACATTCTGCATATATAAAACAAAAAAATACAATTTACTTCAATCAGGAACAAGAATTTTCAGATGTTACATCATCTGTTGCACTGTTGTATTCTTACCATTGTTGAAAATTTTATTACTCGTGTCGCGCTCGAACGTGTCGATAATGGCAAAAGCCACACTGGCAAAGTTTCGAGGAAGAGCATGATTAAATAAAATTATGGAATCAACTGACGTGCAGTTCTGCAAGATTGAACGTGTTATCGAGCGCACGGATGTTGCACCAACAGGCAACCGACGAAAATAATTAATCGCTCTTTCAACGACGATGGCAATTACATCTACCATTAGATCGGTCTTCCATTTTATGCGTCATCGGATTAAATTATTGTTAACTTGAAATCAGAATGTTCCCAACAATTAGAAGAGAAATTTCAAGCAAATAAGACCACTAATGGAAACGAGAATTAATCAAACAGACACTTTTCGATCGAAATTTTCAAGAAATTTTGGTGAATATTTCGTTCTTCGCGCGACTGGATAAAGCGAGATAGTTGCAATTAAAACGCGGTCACAAAAGCTCTCGTCATGGTTCGTAAAGCTTATTGAAAAAGTCCGACATTGCCCATGGAATTAATCCGGTAATACGTTAATATTTATTGTACAAACAGCAACGAGACGCGCATCACAGGAAAAGGACAATATCGGATTTTTTCGACATGCATATTTAAACAATATGAATTACACAGAACCGCAGTTCGGTAGAGAGATCGAAAATAAACACAATATAAACATAATAACGCGCTTCAGGAGAAAGATTTGTGTGTATGTGGTTTATTTTTAAAAAATTAAATCATTTTAAAAAATATTCTGTAATTGCACAAAATTATTTAATTGTGCTATATAGATATAGCATTTAGAAAAAAATCTAAAGTTAGTTTATTTTTTTTTTTTTATCAAAAGACGTTCGGGTCAATAGAAAGATTTGTTGACATGGGGAAATTCGGACAGTTTGATTAGTTCGAACGTCTGAAATCTTCGAACGCTATAATCTGTTTCATGCGATTTACAATCAGGACGATAATTGAATACGAATATCGGCTGTAGGCGTAACATTGTACATCGTGATTCCCCGCAGCGACAGGTGCCGGCTATCGAGACTCGGCATTAAAGGCCCCGCATTACGACGAGAGGCAATTATTACCCCGGGCCCGGGCAAATCTCGCGAAGGTTAATGATCATTTAATTAGCACTAAACGTTGGATTTACATTGAGAGTAGCCGCAAAACTCGTTTATTTACGAACAATAATAAAGCTATAGCCGGTCGAGTGCTTAATAAGTCTAAGATATACTTTGTTGAAAAATTATTGCAAATATAATACTGTGTGTCGTAAAAATTACCAAATTGCGGCATCGTCACGTTATAAAGCGCCTTTGTTTCATACAACTGCGATATTTTTTTTCTGTACTAATATTGATTTACGAGTTTTGAATCATGATAACGCGATTTAATCACAGTCGCGCATTGTTGGTGCGCATTATTGTTATTTAGCTCTCTTATATACGATGCCTTGTCTCGCTTGATTTTAATTATCATATACGACGAGCAGTCGTTTATTTAATTAAACGCACGGTACAATCGCATCGAGATCCGAGTTTACAAATATTACCTTTTCAGCGAGTTCGTGCGTAAATCCTAGCGTTTAGTGGTTATTAAAAGATTCTCACCGTCGTTTCGCGAATGCGCTTTTAATAACCTTGCGCGCCTTAAGAGACGCTTCTCGTCGCTGCAGGTAGAAGACTAAGTAAGTGGACGCGCCTCGCGGGATCCGCGGACTGTGCAAGAGTTGCGCGGGATTCAGAGAAGAAGGGATGGCTAATGAGACTTCTAATATACGACCGCAGAAATGAAAAGGAAATTTCATCGACGATTAACAATTATCGTCTTGACGAAGGCTCTTGCGAGTCTCGCATTTAGCGCTTAAATAATCGCGCGGATTTTTTTTTTTTTTTTTACAAGTTTAATGCTCACGACGCTGTTTACTTCGTACAGCGCATGAGATATACGCGCGATGAAAAGTATTTCGAGAGAAAACGAACGTAATAAAAGCAGAAAGATATTCCCACAAATTATTACGTCGCACATGGACGATATGTTGTTACTACGAGAGCAGAGTGGCTCTAAAGAAGCACGTAGATCAGATATCTGCCCGCGATAATGACTCAAACGATCCTATCTGACATATTTAAGAACTGGTTTCTTTTAACTATACCAGTCAGTCAGCGCCAATCAACCTACGCACATATTCGTCGCATCTCATCTGCCGGACGCATCAGAATTATACTGTCAGCAGTAAAACCTTCCAAGCGCGCGCGCATACACACACATACACTGATATGCGACCGATAAGTCGCCGAGACTTAAAATCACGGAGTGATCGGGAACAATTAGTTTACCAATTATGCTATCGTCGCGTATTTTTAGAGCCGGTTCTTTTATAACAGCAAGTTTTTACGTTCTCTTTCTCCCTCCCCCTCGCCCCCCGGAGCCAAGTGAGTGACACGCTATATCAGAAAAATAAATCGCGAAATCGTTCAGACTCTTATCTGAATAACTGGCAGACTTTGAGAGATGCATTTACAGTCATATATAAAAAGAAAATTGAATTCTCTGTTGTGAAAAAAATGATTTGGCTTATTTTCTCTTTGCGATAATACGCATCTTCGAGTCCTCAGCGCGCGCGCGCGCACTGGAAGTCGAATTTATAAAATTTCACATTGTTTTCTTGTAACTACGACTTTGCTGATGCAATTATGGCGAAATCTCTCATTAATGTGAGATCGCGAATAATTTGGCACATTATTTGCGACGCAATTTTACAAGTTTCTGAGAATAACTGAATGTGAGGACTGAAAAAAGCGAGCCTCCGTGTGATTTACCAACAGATAGTATTTCCATGTTATAATTGGGCCGCGAGTTGCCTGTCGGTTTCGTTTGTATGTTAATACTTACGTTGTTACGCCGGATATTGCGTTAACGCAGTCGTGCATCTCCTACCGCTCGCCCGCTTTGGCACCTTTTTTGCGCAAAGTGTTTGAGTAATGCGAAGCACTCAATTAAAAGATCAGTATCGTCCGGACAAGTGCCCACGCCGCCGAGTCAGCAAAGTGAAAGACAACGTCACAATTGCCGCACTCAATACAATTTATTTGTTCCGATTAATAATTAAAAAATAATATTATGCGTACGTCAATAATTATCGCTTTTCTAAATGAGTCTATCGACTCGTTGTTTGCAAGATATAAATTTTTCAGTAATTATTGTGTGCAAAAAATTTACCTCCGTCTCTGTTGTAACATTAAACACGCGCGATTATTTAAAAATACAGAAATATTCGACAAGAATTTTTAAGACAAGATTATAAAGACCAGAGACTCAAGAAAGTTATATTCAATTAAAGGAATTCCTTGCGCCTATAATACCATAAACACTGCATGCTCGTTTCATTAATAACTTAAGCCGCGAAAACACAGTGGAAGCGCGCGTTTTTAACAATTAGCTGGTTTAAAGGACCGTAACGGTGGAATGGTAACGACGTGTTCTAGACAACCGCGTTGCATCCCTTCAACATTGTCCCAACAACTAATTGAATGTTAGTTGAATTAATCACGCGTAACGAATGTCAAATCTGTCAAGCGAATTAGAATACAGTTGCATAATAAAAAGTTTCACAAAATATCAAGAAGTTTAGCTTCTAAGCGAAAACGATAAAGATTTGAAACATGTTAAGAAAACACTTCGCAGTAAATCTCAACGTAATTCTAAAGCGTCGCTACTTAACTTCAAATCCGTACGCAATGTGTGCATTAAGCATCACGCTGCAACTCGGAGACGCATCTTAAAGCAATTCAATGCAACTTGTGAGAAAGTTGCGGTTTATGGGAAATAAAATAGACAATAAAACACCGAAGTAACTGTCAGTACATACAGGGTGTCTCACCTTGAGCATCCTAAATATCTCGCTCATTTTTTATGACAGAAGGATGTCGAAAAGAGTCATTATTCAGTTCGAGGAGACAAATACTGTAATAAACAAGACCTTTTCGGATTCGTCTTGACCTTGCCTATCATATCGCGAAGATAAAAATATATACTTTTGGATAAAAAAAATGACGATGACCTTGAAATCTTAAAAAATATGATCTTGAAAAAATTTTTCTGTTTATTACAGTACTTGTCTCCTCGAACTAAATAATGACCCTTTCCTCTTATCATAAAAAATAAGCGAGATATTTAGAATACTCAAGTTAGGACCTGTATACACGATGTATTTTAATGTTTGAAGAGACAAGAAATGTTGCGCGGTCACAGACGTGTGCCTGATATTAGAATAAAAAAACTTAGCAATCATCGCGCAATAATATATGAAGAGTTATATTCCAATCTTGTTTACTATCGCGCCTTATATCTTTACCAACCGCTTCCTCATTTTCTTTTTTAATTCGTTCGCATAATCATCGAAATTGTCAGCTACTGACTTTTGTCTTGTAATAAATTTCAACAGCAGATATATCTCTATACATATGTACATATGTATATTATATATTAAAATGTAGATGTTAAGGTTTTTTAAATATTATATTTCTTTTATTTATTTATTTGTTTATTTGTTTGTTTTTGTTTGTTTTAAATATATATTATATTCTCTAATTTTAACCAAACATTTTTTATACATCTAATCAATTGATTTAACTGTTATATATATATGTATATATATATATATATATATATTGATTTAACTGTATATAGTTAAATAAACTCTTAATAAATATTAGCTTCATTTTTATTACAAATATTATTTGTGCTTTCACTTTTCTCTTCCGTTTCAATTTCTCAAACCAAAGTTTTAATTTTTTTTCCTGATATCTTCTTATTATCTATAAAATCACAAATACGGATAGTGGCGTAACAGTCGAGATAATAGGAAGTTAACGCGTCCTGTAAAGTCTCTCCCGTTCGTAGACGACAGCAGTAGCCGTGGATTGTCTGCTTGCAGATTATGCTACATACAATGTCATAAGTTCGGCAGTTACGGATATAAGGACGCGCGGAGGGTGCGCCTCGGTAAGTGCAACTCGTGCAAAAGAGGCTCTCCGAACAAGTACGAGAGTCCTTTCATGCATACCGGAGTATCCTTGGCTCCTCCGTTTACTTCTCCGGCGTGTAGCTCCCGTAAGCTCGTTGTCCTTTTATCTTTCCTTGTTCCCGACACGGAGTTTGCTTCTCGTCGCTCCCTTCTCTCTAGTCTCTTTTCATCCTTCGTAGACATCCTCGAAGGACATGAGCGCGGAAAAATATCTTGTCGCGAGTTGTCGCACGATGTGAATTTCACGTCGCGCGTTTACACATAAAACGACATTTGCATGACACGAGGAAAGCGAAGGACGAAGACACGTTACAGAGCAAGACGAAAAAACTAGAGGGATCGCCTAATTCACTTTTACAACCCTGCGACAAAAACGGGGAGAAGGGAGAGAAGGAGAAAGGGAGAGAAAAAGAGAAAGAGGAGAAAGAAAGAAAGAGAGAGACTGTGATCAAAAACGTCACTGCAAGCGAGGAGACCTTACCGGTCGTCTGGTAATTCAAAAAAGATTTATGGATCTCGCTCGCGCGAGTTCTCGTCGCTTTGAAACGGCGCGAGAATCGACAGAAAAAGAAGAAGTCAGGACATGCGACGGCTGCGCGAACCAGAAGCATGCGATTGAGACGAGCATTCAATACGCCAATGCATGGTCTTGTAAGAAAAACATTCACATCTTATAAGACGTTGAAGTGTAATTCGTTTTATCTTCGATTTCTTTGTCTTGGAAGAAGATAGCAATGTGCAATATGTGAATTTAATCTGGGAAAAGCTTTACTTTACGCACACAAATCAAACTAATTAAATAAAACTACTTTAATAAAATTTATTCTCCTGCTGATCGAATGAAAAAAATAAATAAATCACAGCTCAATAAATAATGTCAGACATGAAAGACCAACATCAACACATCCAGGATCCCGAATTTCCCGTTGATTCCATTGTTTTCCTTGTTCATCCGTCGAGCGGGTATCGCAATGTCGACCCTCTGGCCCTCTCTTGCGCGCTTAATATCAAAGAATCTTCCGGCGGCACCACACGCACACATAGAGGAATATCTAGAGCGTTTCAGAAAACGAGAGAAAGGGAACGAGCGCGGTAGAGAGGAGAGAGAGAGAGAGAGAGAGAGAGAGAGAGAAAAGTAGTTTTGGGAAAAAGCAGGGTGATGGTAATCTTTCCTTTGGCCGATGTGCAGAATCACGCGTCACCGCATCCGCCAACGGTCGTTTCATATAAACATTCCTTTCTGCCTTCCGCCGTGCTTGTTCCTGCATCCTCTTCTCTTCCGGCCACCCGTACGTACGCACGCACGCACGCAGACACGTGCGCAAATCCGCGCGTCATGTCCAAGCACGTGAAGAAGAAAACGAGAGAGAGAGAGATAGATCGTTCCCCTCGTTCGCCCGAGGTGATTCGCTCTCGAGATTGCGGATCGTCGAAATGAATTTATCGCCCGAGAATTTGCGTAAATCCTGCCGTAACGAGAAACAGGAAAAGCGACTCCCGTCGCGCCGGATTTCGTCGGGACGACGTCGATGTCGATAAGAGCGCATAAAGCGAGCTCTCAGGTGGTGAGACTAAGGCTTGTATCAGGAACGGGAGAGATGTGATCGCTGAAAATTCTAAGGATCTAAGAGTTTAAAATGAGTTTTGTAGACCCTCATAGAAATTTATTACTGGTTCGGTCGAAATAATACTTGTTTTTTGAGTGTTAAAATCACTGCTAAATTACTCGAAATAAAGTATTATTTTGACCGAACCAGTAATAAATTTCCGTAGAGGACAAGAAAATTAATACAAAAGAGAGAAAGAAATAGAATAAGAATTCAACTAGAAAACATCATCGTCAAAAGATTTTAAGAATTCTATAAATTTCCAGATGTCAAAAGAAATTAGAAAAAGATGAAGAGAAATATATAACCTAAAAATACAATAAAATACTCATAAAATGTATAAAAAAAAGCTTTATATCCGAAATTTCACTTTTAAGTGACAAAAATGTCTAACCTTAGAAGATAATTTTGCTCAAGTGATTAAATCCCCAAAAAAACTCTTCAACTTCTCAAACTATAATTTAACACTCGGAGAAGTCGGAGTTGCATTCAACCGAGAGCACGATTCACGAGCAGCGAAGAGCAACACGGCGCAACAGGGAAAAGACTACTCGCGATCTTTCGATCGCTCATAGCGAGATAAATTGCGACGCGAGCGAACAAGACGATCGCCGGGCTATCGATGGGTGCTCGCAGCAGCCGTTAAGAGGGGGCTGCGAGGCGTAGGAAGGGGAGAGCACTTATATAAAGCGTGGTGATATATAAGGGATTTGTCTCCGTGGCACCGTCATACGTCATGTCGCAAATATTAACTCTGATACAGGCCATTCATTCACTTAATTACAAACAGCCGTGATTTAAGGGAGACCGTGCGATGGGGGGTCCCAGCCAGCGGTTTCGGTAGGTATATCCGAGGTGTGTAGCTGATACTGTGTAGCTTTCTTTACGATCCCTCATTTACACAACAGGACCCGGGGGCCACAGTTCGCCGAACTGATTTCCGTCTTCTGCTCTCTCCCTCCACTTCCCACATTCTCCAGTCATCTCCAGAAGTACCTCGAGAAGTGGCGGCGATTTACGCCGCCTGGACGCGGAAATACTGTGTTGTGTGACGAAAAAAATGGGACGCGCGCATAAGTGAAGTGTTCTTTAGCATGCAGTGTCACAGACGGTTTGCAAAACTTGTCTATGTATTGGGTCATTAAGTGTATGAAACTTGACAAATATATATGTGTATATACTACACAACAGATATTAATTTAATTGAGTTTCTGATTTTTCTCACGCTTACACACATATCGCGCGCGCGCGATATAATGTAAAGAATCAAATTTTTTCTTCAAGATAACGCAACAAGTAGAAAGTAGAGCTAGTTATTGCCATAACGACAACAAACAACGTGAACTAATGAACACATCAAACACTACGCGAATATTCTACAAATGATTTCTGAAGTTACATACGAGTGTCTTTCAGTGATTTAATGGTTTCTTGTAACGCTGCCAACTCAGTTTCCGTTTCAATTGCAATACATCCCTCATTCGCATTACGGAGATGTTGTTCCGCTCAGCTTCTTTTTTTCACGCCCTTCTGCTTTTATATCGCTTCGCCCCGACGTTTCTCGTCTTTACATCGATCGATCCGACCGAGTGCTCGTTTCCTGCCGAGAAATTCATCCTCCTTCTCTTTTCCGTTCTCCGTTCCATCCATACAACCGGGTGCAACGTGCACGTGGTAGCGCGAACAAGGCGGCTATCAATTTCAGTTCGCAGCTCGCTTTGTAATCTTTCTGACATTGATGTAGCCACCTCTCGTCCCGAAAAAGAACCGATCTATCGGGTCCTATTTTTTTTCTCGCCTCTCGCAATCGTTTCTCGAACTGGTTTTTTTTCTCATAAACGATCTTGACACACATGATTTATCTCCGAATCATCGAATTTTCAATCGAAAAATATGGTGATACTACTTTGCATTTTTTTTAGCGTTATCTGAATTGATTTTATTCCGCACAATTGCTCATCCCCGTCGACTCTTATCCGTGTGCTTCGGGTTAATTTTAAAATCATCAAAAATCTTTCTTATTATATCGCGATAACAAAATCTATCGGTCGAGATAGATTCCCGTAAAAGTTTTATCAAAAACTCAATACGCACGAGAATAATCGTCGAATAACTCGTTAATTTTGCAGAGCAAACAGCTAATAATTTCTATGCTCCGAGAGATCTCGAAAGAAGATCTGTGGAACTCGAAACGCGGAGCACACGGACGACTTATGTTAGAGCTCGTCTTTGTGCGCGCCACAGACCCGAAAGATTCGCTCTCGCTCGCCAACGTGCCAATATTCATAAAGACGTCCGGCAGTCCGCGATATCTTACTCAACGGGGCGGCCTTTCTCGCTCTCTCCCGCATAAAGCAACCACGAAGAGAAGAAGAACCTGGCCCTGGGGCAAGTGAGGAATGAGTACCGTTTGTTTCTTCAGTGTCGAATTCAGATCACGCCGCCGGTCTCGGGCTTTATGCGAGCCTGTGGGTGATGATAAAGACGCGTGCGAATCGTGGCAAGTAGTGGTAGCGGACACAAATACGAACTCCGTAGTCCAAACGAATCGAGTTATTGTAGATGCTCGTTCACGCGAGAAACACTTGTGAGGTTTGCAGCGATTATTTTCGAAGCCCATCGAATAAACAGTATTTCGTACGAGAAGAGTCATGTTTATCACCCCCGGCAAAGTAACGCAGACAAAAGATTGCCTCAAAAGAAATCTACGTAGTTCTATTTTGCGCACAACAAGAAAATAAATTAATCAAATCCACATTCTCGAGTGCTGTTTTTCGCAACAGTTGGAACGTAATTTCGAAAATATGTAAAACTTTTATACCGAATCAAGTTTGCGGTGAAATATATTTGTGCGTCATACGCACGTAAAATATATAATAAATAAGTGTAGTTTTCCAAAAGTACCTACAATAATAAATAATATAACACATTAATTGTAGTTTATTTAGTAACAAAAATACGATTTTATTTTAACCACACTTAGATACCACACGCGGGTAAGTCTTATCTTTTCTCATATGTTAAATGTATACATTTGAAAATATTTCACACTTGTGTGAGAGATTCATTTTATGACTTGTCATAATGTTTCGCACGCGGTATATAACGTTGTGAGCGTTCGTGGCAGGATATGACAAGTTATTCCGACTTGCTGTGTGTCGAGAAGAAAAAAAAACCAAGACGGGAGAAATATTCTCGACCATAGTGAATGATTCACCAGAGAATATTATACCACGACAATAAACGTAGGCGTCCACTTCGTAAAGCAGGCTGCTGCTACGCTCACGCAACTCGTACGTTCTGCGCCGGGCCCCGGCGTTCATCTCTTTATCTTTATTTTCCTCATCCCGCGGTGACCACCTCGCGCGGCACACAACCCGCTGCACAGCAGCGGGTCAAGAAAAGGAAAACAGAGGAAGGGCGCAAAAAGAGATACGGTGGGAGCTTCCGTGGATTCACCTTGCCGAACGAACGACCCGTTTCGGACCGGTAAATCCCTCAATTCCGCGGGTCCCGGCATTCGTTACCTTATTTCCTTTCTTTCCGCGTGTCGCAGAAAATTCATCGCTCTCTGCCAAAATATTGTATTCGCATTTTTTTTCCAGAACTCCAGTCTCGCGAAACGAATGAGATTATGCGAAAAGTAACAATTGCGACTGTTACCAATGCTCTTTATTGTAAAACCACATACGTTTGATAAAAACAAAAAAAAACTAATCTAATAATTCTGAAACGTTATTGAAATTGTAATTGATATTTATTTAGCCTGTCAGAAATAAAAATATTTACATGATAAATTAACGAGTCATCGTGTAACAAGTTTAACAAGAATGCAAGAATCACGGAAGAACAACTAATTAACAAAAGCCGGGCGTCGTTGGCGCTTCGCAAGCAAGATTCGCACGACCGAGTATCGACTCATATACATCGCTCATATAACCCGCGAGAGGCCGGTGAAGAGCGCAAAACGCTACCTGGTTGCGGGACACCGGTGGCCATACCACGCGCGTACCGTAAACGTCACGAGCGGCCAGCAGTTCTTTGATATCGCTGAAGCGTGAGGACGTTTTGGCAGACAGACGGACGGACGGACGGACGAGCCGACGAGGGGTCTGGTTATGATTGTGATATTACAGTTGGTTCGTAGGCTCTCGGAATGTGTAGCCTCTCTCCCCTTCTCTTTCTCCCTCTCTGTAGTCACCCACCCTTCCGGTTCGCTCTCTCTCTCTCTCTCTCTCTCTCTCTCTCTCTCTCTCTCTCTCTCT